>NC_081343.1:11726783-11773356 GCF_029784015.1 Lycium ferocissimum | reverse complement strand
ATGCCTAGGACATGCCAAGAAAAAAAAAAGTTTACATACCTTACTTGCCGTTTACGCTTGTCCAATTTCAAATCCCGCTTTTCCAAAAATCTATAATTGGTCACATTTACCAAATATTAATCATAAAGATTTAAGAATTCAATCTCAATCAATATTTTTCTACGGAAATTTGGGCGAGCATCTCCCCTATACACAACATCCCGAGATTCAACTCGCCCAAATATCAACAACCAAAACCAACAACAATACCAATAACATCAACAATTTAATTGAAACACATTTTAACATATATTGTCTACCTTTCTACATAACACATCAACTTCCAATCCAACTTCACACTTTCAAATCAATATCATTATTCTCATATTCATTTACTAATCAAGATCACTCTAACACAATCCGAAATCATTTCATATCATTTTACAAAATATTCACAAAATATACAAATTCTCCACCAAGACCATAATTCATCCGAAACTTCTAATCTTCAACATACATATTCATAACATATTTCCATATTCCATTTCATCAATAACAATAATCATATTTGTACATTAACCACTTCGTTTCCATAATATCATAAAATCATACTAATATGTCATAATCTTCTACATTCCATTTCAATGCCAACCTAAACCATTTTTCCTTCCTTTACACTATAAGGATCACAACAACACAACTAACATATTAAACAAAATTAATCCATTTCCATTCCCTCATAGAGTACCACACGGCCAACACCACATTACCAACCTCAACTAAATTCATTCAACTTTCATTTTTCAATATAAAGTCCATCACCACTACCACTAGAACATAACATAAAATTCAACTCATCATATGTATACACAATATACATATACGGCCACCTATATATATATATACCTACCTTGAAAACTTCCATATTTCCATAGTTTCTACTCATTGCTATATACTACAAAGACAAAAAAACCTTCATAACATCATAAAAACATAAAATTCTTACCTTTTCTCCAACCTTCCACTTGCCGCAAACGTGGTTTCTCGCTAAACTAATTGTACCAATGTCGAAGAGCATCCCGAACTCGTGGTTGAGAATTAAAGAAGAAAGAAGATTTTAAGATCAAAGTTGAAGGCTAGAAATTTTTTTTCTTTTCTTTTCTTGTTAGCCGAATAGGCCCTTGGTTTCTCTCTTCTTTTGTGTTTTGTTTTCTCTTTCTTTGTTTCATGAATCTTCTAAGGGATAAGTGATCCCTTTATAAATAATTTAGCACATGGAAAATATTAAATTTTCTTTGGTGGGCTTGGCCATGTGGCCGGCCACCCCACAATTGGGGCCTAAAATTTTCATCATTTTTTTTAGGCCCAGTAACTTATTGGTCACATTTAGAATTCCCCGAAACTAATCTCCAAAATTCCCATTTTTCCTTAGCCTTCCTCGACACTTCCACATTAATATTCTTCCATAAACAACTCATCTACTAAATAAAATCAATCATTACCTTATTTCTTACAAACCAAAATTATTTCCAATTTTCCAAAATTAGCACACTTGCTAAAAATGGAAATTGCCTCCAAATGCTTCCTTAACATTTACATGACACTAAAATCATACTCAACTCAAGTCTTTAGGACACACAGAAGTCTCTCGGGATAGTCTTGACCCTATCTTCTCATAATTCACTCAAATTGTCCGTTGTTCAAAATACGGATATAACATGCATACCCGCCATGATCGACGGTCGTTGAACCTGTCACGGACCATCGTTAGGGCGTCGACGTGTCTCCGTAGCCCCGCATTCGCAGCGTAGGTCGACAAGCACGTCGACACGTCCGCGGGTCGTCGACTCGCTCGTCGAACCGGACCACTGAAGCATTTAATTCTCCGAGTATAAATACATGGTCCATGACTTTATTTCATATTTTTCTCATTCCCAGATCAGAGAAGCCCTATTATATTTTGTCCCAACATTTCCCACCATCATTGCTGAAGATTGGGTAAGATCCGAGGCCTGTGACCCCGAGCTAGTAAAGGGAAGGTTGTTCCTAGGGTTTGATTGAAGTTGGTGAGCTTGAAGAGTTGTATTTGAAGCTAGGGTTTGAGATTTTAATCTCTCCAAGGAATGTAAATGATTCCTACCCTTGTATTTGAGTTTACTATAAAGAGTTTTAGTGATTCTAGTAAAGATAAGGTATTTGTGGAAGTGATAGATTGATGAAGGGCAAGGTAGTGACTTGAGACCATTTTAAGAAATGATTAGAGATGGATTTACGTGTATTTTAATATATATAGGTGTTATCATTGTGTTGTTATTGTGGTTGATGTTGGATCAAATGAGAAGTTGAAGAGTTGTAAGCTTATAAAGGAGATGGTTGTCTATAATTCGTTAAGCTTTATATGTGCTTGAGGATGATTAGTAAGCAAGGCAAGTAGCCTAATTAAGGCTTATGTCATCTTAATTGTAGATTTACAAGTTCAAGAGGTAGAAGTTGGGCGATTTGATATACGTCAAGGTATGTTAAGGCTATTCCTTCCTTCTTTGGCGTGATCCTATGATATGAACCAATAAGTGAGTAAGAGAGTTTCCATATTACTCTATTCTTATAAGCACTAAGAGAAATACAGTTTTGATGTTCCCGCACCCCGGCTATGGTATTTCCCTATATACAGATCTTGTGATTTCCTATCCTAGTAGTATGAGTTCAGAAGGCCTTGCTGGACGCAGTTGTCATTATATTGTTTGAGAATCCCGTTGTTCGCCTTTACTTGTACTATGCATTCACTTTCTCGCTTCTCGGGTATGAGTGAAAGGCACACTTGACAGGGGGTGAAGGTGTGGCCTATGAGTGGTCCATGAGTGGCCTATGATGTTGGGATATATACGGTGTGAAAGGCATACTTGACAAGGGGGCCCAGAGTCGTGGCTTTGTGATGTGACAATGAGGTGTGTACCCTATATATATATATATATATATATATATATATATATATATATATGCATGTCAATGCTTTTCGACATACAGATTTAGTCAGATACAGACAGATACTAGTTCATACAAATTCATGTAGATAGTCATTTCCGCTTATGAGTCAGATCGTATTCATGATTTCTATATATATTCATACATGTTGCCTTTACGCCTTACATATTCAGTACATTATCGTCCGACTCCCCGTTGCTCGGGGGGCTGCGTTAATGCCCCCGTGCTGCAGACAGGGAGGTGGGCAGCTTAGTAGGACCTTTATCCAGCAGAGATCAGTGTACTTCATTTGATCCGGAGTTGCAGTCTATTTTGGTAGGACATTCTTTTGAGATGTATATAGATGGGTATGCCCTGCCCCGTCCTTTCTACAGCTTCCATTCCTGTAGAGGCCTGTAGACAGTTGTATGTAGTAGTCAGATGATGTAGCCTTGTCGGCTTCTATTCTTTTGTTTATATTAATGTAGCAGCCTAGTCGGCTTGCACTGTTCTTCCGCACGTTATGTATATATATGCAGATTGTACAGAGTCCTGATGTTTCCCTCTTATGAGATCAGTTTATGCCATTTATGGGCCTTTGATGTTCAGTATGTTTCAGATACGTGTTTAGGGGTGTTTGATCACTAGAGATCAGACTCCCGTCGGTTTGGGTCGTGACAGAACCTTTCCGTTTCGATTCACTTATTCTCTAGTCCTTCCGTGACTTTCCAAACATGAACTTAAACCCTTATAAGTATAAGTTAAGCATCTCCAACCTCGTATATCCTCAGAAATTGTCCTGGTGTCCAAAACTAAGACAGCTACCGTATGACAAATCTAAGTGTATAAAACTACAAGGTGTAAAACTTTTTCCGAAGCTACTTCCTACCTCTATCGGAACCATCGTTCTCCGATCCTTCTCAATACACATTTTTTCCATATATATGAGGTTTATCTCGCTCTATGTTTTAGCCAGGAATTCCCTCAAACTTTCTTTCAACTTCTTGGAAGCATCCGAGTTTCTTGAGTTGAAACCATCTCTGCCCACAAAGAACGACCCAATCTTTAGGATTGCCGACAATAAACATTCTCTCCCGCTGAAACGTCGTCCACCAAACTCGAAACAACTAATCCTCCCACTACTTTATGGTGAACACATCCTGCTTGTGTGTTTCGACTCTTCACACCCCCGAGTGGGCTTTGAAGAAAGCATCCGCAAGGGCTGCAAAAGAGTCAATATAATTTTCGGGTAAGTGAGTATACCAAGAGAGCGCTCCCTTTATGAGTGATTCAATCTCATGTTGCTTGAGGTCGTGCCCTGTGATGGTACGCTTCAAACATTGTTATATGCTCTTCCAGATCAGTGGTACAATCGTATTTATGCATGGCTGACATTTTGAATTTCTTAGGTATGGGCGTGGGGGCTGCGCTTTCCAGGTACGACAGTATATCAAATTTCCTGGCTCCCGCCCCCTTCATCAAGTATGGAGCTCTTAGGATTTGGCTCATTCTCTCATTCATTTCCCTTTCAACCCTGAATAGCTCCTCGATAAATGCATCTAATCATTCTTTCGCCACCTTAGCCTCTTTAGTTTGCGGGGTCGCGAGGATCTTATCCACGTTCTGATTTGATACCGGAGTCCCTGCCCTAGAATGCTTAGCCATGGTAGTCATGTCACTTTCCATGCGTTCCATCCTCCTATCCCGCGCCTTGAGCCTGGAGCGTGGCCATCAATAACGCGCTCGTCGAGGAACCAGTTTTGTGAGCAGGCCTTTGACCGTCAGGTTGAGATCGCATTTGACCAATTTTTTTCGAACGCACACTTGCGCAGTTGTTCCGCTCCATCACCGTTTGGGATACCTCTGCTTTGCTCCTCACTAAGCCGCCTACGCGGTGTGCGATCCCTACTTCTCCTGTGATCTTCATTGGATTCCTCTCCTTGTTTGGACACTTGTACCTCCACCAGGTCCTTCATAGCCCTTACCGACATTTGTGCATCCTCGAGTCTGTATATATTGCTCGAGCTACCGCTAGATATGTCATCCTACGTATAATGACTTTACTTAAAGAGTTTCTAGAGGGACAATTTCTGCTGCGAATTAGGATAACTCCGTAGTTGTCAATCCTCACAGACGGCGCAAAATTGTTTTCTAGTGGAAACGGATAATTAGTCAGAGATATGTATTTTAAGGGTTTAAAGACAAGTAGGTTATATCTGATCCCTAAAACTCTCCTTTCGGGGTCAGTGTTTGTGATTGTAATATCTATATAAAAAAATGAGCTTAATAACAAGATAATGTAAGACGAACATATATTTCAAGATAAATGATGTGCCCGGATGTATATTGCACTTGAGAGAAAAATAAGAGATAGGTTACAAGAGAGGAAGGGAAGGTTCCTTAGCTTATATGATAAGCTATCTATATGAAAAACCAAAACAAGACTTTTCCACCCTAACATACGGATGATGTGACGTGCAGGTTACCCCTAACACTAGCATAGTCAGTCGCTCTCTGATGTAGAACATTGGATGTGACTGGAGTTGGTGGGAGTGGGTTACAGCTGTGAGGGTTCCTCGGATCACCCCGAGCACGGGTCTAGCATGTGACCCCGAGCCGATTTTCTACCCAATACACCGTTAATTACCAATAATGAAATGTTTATATCCACACAAACATCTATACTTGAACTTCGTGTCTAGTCAAACACTGTCACATAAATTGAAACGGAGGAAGTAATAGGTTAAGGTATCAATAAGTATATTGTTTAACAATAAAGTCATTCAAAAATAAACCTTTGTAATTCACATTTCTAGAATCCAATTACAAAGAATTTGTTGTTGTTTGATCGCGGCTATAGCAGTCCCGCTATCATCTGCAATTCTTATTCAAACTAATATTCAAAAATAAATATTGAAAAAATTGTTCCAGAATTTTTAAAAATAAAATCAAGATAATACTGAAACAAATACCTTCACTTAAGAATTAATTATTCTCACAAAGCTTCTTTGAGTTACAATCTCAAAAGAGGAACAAACGTTAGACTAAGGTATGTTGCTCGAAATTCTTTCCGATTTAATCAGCCAAATCCGCCACGGATGCAAATACTGGATGTCTTGACAAATGTAGGACCCATTGAAAATTATCTTCCTCCTCTTGGTCGTCAACAAAGAAGTTGATGGCCCGAGGCTTGTTTGTATCATAACTGTAAGAAATATTTATAATCATGAAACCCTTTTTTCACATAAAGTATAAAAAAATGCAACATAACACATATAAGAAAATAATTGTATGAAATCTGCCAGAACAATTTAGTTAATTGCTAATGCTAAATGCAGCATAACGCATGCAAGAAAATAATTGGATGAAATCTAAAAAAAAAAAAAAAAAAAAAGTTAATTGCTAACGCTTACCACACTGTTTCTATGACATAATTAATCCAGCCTCTCTTCCGAGAAAATTTAGAAAAAAGCAAACAGTAAAACACCAGCGTAACAAATAAAAATGCATAAGAAGATAATACATAAATACATAAAAATCTAATAAAGAACATATATCTCTAAATTGAGCGGAGAGGAGCATCACTATCACGACCCTAATCGGGGATCGTGCGGGCACCTCCCAAATCCCACCTAGGAGACGAACCCTTTTACCCCCAAAAATACTCACTTTATACAAAGAACGAATAACAAAACACTAGACATTTTCCATAATCCATAAAAATTAGAATTTATACAAGAAATACTTTTACAAATACCAATTACCGAAATCGGGTCTAGACTGGTACAAGAGATTCTAAGATTTTCAACTGAATGATAACAATACAATAGAGTACAACCTCGATTTTGGAATAGAATAACAGAAGTCTTTAAGATACGCATCGGAGAGTCCTCAGAAGCTACTAATCCACAAACTCAACTTGTGACAACTCTACACCTGAATAGGGTGTAGCAAGAGTAGTATCAATACAACACTCGTACTTGTAAGTATCATAGGCCAACAATGATTAGAAAATCACAAAAAAAAAAATAGCAAACAACATATAAGTATGGTAGGAAATTACTCAGTCAATCCATAGAATCAGTACAGGCAAAGTGGTTCTACCACGATATATAATACAACACTCAATCCTGGATACGACTTTCCACTTCACAATCCACAAACCACATAATATAAGTCCAGATTCACAATTGTACCACCTAAGTAATCCATAGATGCAACCATACTAAGACCAATTTTAGAACAATTTCACACCTACTACTCAAGTTATGAACACCCTCCACAAAGGTTCACTTTCACCTCATTTAAAAAGTTAACCAGGCCAATTAGCAAAACAAGGATACACAACATTCAGCTCGGGGTCCAACTTCTAAGTACAGGGTTGAACAATACCACAAGAAACAGTGCATGAAGAGCATCACAAGTACAGAAGACTCACATCCAAATCATAGCCTATGGTGAAGCACCTAAACACAAGTCTGCGAAGTTTCCCACAAATCCTCAGAATGATCACAATACAAGTACAATCCACGAATCTAATCAATAGATGCAAAATGAGATGATAATATGATGATGAATGGATATGCAATTCAATGATACAAACACACGCTCTGAGCGGAGTACCTCCACGCCTCAATTGTTAGGACCCATAGGGACCCGCGAAGTCCATGTACCGGCTGTGATGCACAGCTCAATCCAATATATATATATATATATATATATATATATATATATATATATGTTGCGGAACGTGCAACCCGATCCAAAAATAGGTTTAATATATGTTGTGGCGAATAACCCGATCCAATATATGTGTCACAACCCAACTAGGGGGCCATGATAGGTACACGGAGTTGACTATCGAGCACCACTCATATGCTAGTCATCATACTTATTCTCATGCTCATAATCATAGGGAAAACCATTTTCACTTTGGAACATATTTACCTTTATATACATAAGCCCTTCGGCTATCAAAATAATATACATATATAGTGACGAAAACCATGAGACCATAATACCCACACATACATATCTACGAGCCTCTACTAGGGTACTAGACATATGGACGAGACAGGACCCCGTCGTACCCAAATATGTACACAAAATAATAGATCAAATAGCACCTCCGGAATAATGGAGGGCTCCTGTAAATCTGCTGATAGCTCCTACGGATCTACACCGTCTCCCTGTCTACCTGTGGACATGAACACAGCATCTAAAGAAAAGGACGTCAGTACGAACATTGTACTGAGTATGTAAGGCATAAACAATAATTACACATCAGTGGAACAAGGAGACACCAAGTAAGGAGCAACCTATAACCGACTGTCATTTATAGGAGGAATAATGAATGCTGACTTACTTCATAATCATTATCATATCATGTATGCATATATGTATAAGCTGCCCGACCATACAGGTACGGTATGACAATCGTTAGCCCGCGTCCAAGCCTCCCGCGTGCGGGGGTAAACATCTCATGCCGCCCACTAGTGTGTCTTCCCATGCCATATAGACTTGGTGTATACGCTACCCGACTTAGCGGTGTCTGCCTGGCCATATAGGCGCGGTGTAATATCATCATCATATATCTATCATGAAACATGCATAAAACTCAAGGCAAACTATAAATCTATCGGGGTGACGTACGGTCGTGAACCCCCGATTCCATTATGGAGTTTCATAAGTATCCCGCCTCACCTTGAAGAAATTATCATATAAGGTGAGTGTAGCACAATGAACAACATCAAGTAACCATAATTAGGATCATTAGCTTTGTAGAACATCATATCATAGGCCTTAGAATCTTTAGACTTAGACTCATCATCATCATTATCATACTCGTACATATCTCTTATCTTATCTCATATGAAGCTCTTTATCAATATTGACTCATAGTTTTCGGGATATAAGAAAGTCATGAAGAGATAGGGAATATCATGTCATAGGAATCATACCTTAGAAGGAAGGGACTAGCCTTACATACCTTTTCGTTTAGCTACTCTATCGCTTGAACGTTCCTCACCAATATTCACGTTTCTACCTTCAAGAGAGTTCATATTAATATTAGATAATTGGTAGCATAAGCACGCTTGACTAGAGCTAGAGAAAATTGGGCAGCATCTCCTTTGTGTTTACTACTTTCTCCATATAATATATCAACTCCCAATCATCAATGATAACATCTCTAATATCATATCCAACAATATTCATCAACCATACATTATTCAAGTCTCCCCATTCTATTTCACATCATCCATAACTATGGTCATACTACAACATTTCATTCATCCTCATACAACATTTCTCCCATGTTCTTAATATCATTCATAACATAATTACAATCACAACATATCAAGAATCATGATTCATATTAAGCTACTTCTCAACAATGTCATTATTTTCGTGTTTGTAACCCATTTCCTATTTTCTTTCATAATCCAAGTCTTTCGACTTATCAATACCTTAAACAACATGGAATGATCATAAAACTTACCTTTGATTGATTAGGAATGGGTTTTGGATAGCAATACTCCACTTGAAGAAAAACCCTAGCTTCACTTCCAAGAGATTTCTTGACCCTAGCAACCCCAAGAGCTTCCTTGTATTTGATTCACTTGAATTTATGATGTGAACCTTTGATCCCCTTTGTATTCTTGAAGATGAAGTATGTAGAACCTTCTAGAGGTCTTTAGAGAGATGAAGAAGTGTGGAAAATGAAATTAATGAAGTGGGAACATGTATTTATACTTACAACTTATTCAGCCCGTTGGGATTTCCACGGACACTTATACGGTCCGTATAACATTGTACGGTCCGTATAAGTGGTCGTGGTTCACCATCATGCAAACATCATCTCTTTTGGGTGTTATATGCACCCCTTATATGGACCGTATAATGTTATACGGACCGTATAGGTCGGTCGTATAACCCTATTTCCCTGAAATGATTTCCATCGTTCGTTTGATCTCCAATCCTTATGGAACCTTCATAACACTTGTTTAACACTTCATTACCAATCTAAGGATCGTTATAACTCTTCCTTGAGACATCATTACATCAGTATTAGCTCAGTGCTTTATGGAACTTTTCCAAAATACAACACATGCTTTGCCCTCCTTCAGGAACTTTCTCCTTTTACTTCCAATATCTTTGAAATTTTAATTAGAATCGTTAAATAACCTTTCTTACTTATAGGAACATCATCTGATTCTCGCACTACGTTGGTCTATTTACTAGGCAACGACATGGAATTTTTTCGAGGTGTAGCATCCTTCCCGCCTTTAAAAACATTCATCCTCGAATGTTAAGTTCTCGGGAATTCTACAGAAATTTGCTAGAGTTTCCCCTGTGATATGGTGCTACCATCCTGTCACAACAGCCCACAATAATATTGCCTCACAGGGCCACAATATAATAGCAATATTTTTATGACCACACACGACCAAAAGCATGAAAACAAATATACATACCTCATAATTTTGATGTTTCATCTTGAATCTCTTCCGGGGGTGGAAACAAGTGGGGGTACTTAGACTTCATATTTTCTTTCGCTTCCCAAGTCATTTCTTCTCGGTTATTATTTTTGCATAAGACCTTGAGCAAGCTACTTCTTTATTTCTGAGCTTCCGCACTTGCCTATCTAGTATAGCCATAGGTACTTCTTCATAAGCCAACTTTTCTGTGACTTACACATCATCTACCGGTACGATCCTAGTAGGGTCACCAACACATTTTCGGAGCATTGAGACATGGAAAATAGGATGGACTGATTCAAGTTCTGGAGGTAAGTCCAATTCATATGCTACTCGACCCACTTTGCGGATAATCTTGTAGGGTCCAATATATCGAGGACTCAATTGTCCTTTCTTTCCAAATCTCATCACGCCTTTCATTGGTGATACCTTCAGAAATACCCAATCATCAACTTGAAATTCTAGGTCTCGCCGGTGGTTGTCCGCATAGGATTTTTGGTGGCTTTGGGCTGTCAATAATCAATCTCGAATAGCCTTGACCTTTTCCACTGCTTGTTGAATCAACTGAGGGCCTATTAGCTCTACCTCTCCTACTTCATACCACCCAATTAGGGATCTACACTGCCTTCCATATAGAGCTTCAAACGGGGCCATCTGAATACTGAAATGATAGCTATTGTTGTATGCAAATTCAATAAGGGGTAAGTGGTCATCCCAACTACCACCGAAATCGAGCACACATACCCGTAACATATCCTTCAAGGTCTGAATAGTGCATTCGGCTTGCCCGTCAGTTTGTGGATGAAATGCTGTGCTAAGCTTTACTTGTGTGCCCAAACCTTCTTGGAAAGATTTTCAGAATTTGGCTGTAAATTGTGATCCTCTATCAGTAATAATGGACACCGGAACACCATGAAGTCGCGCGATTTCCTTAAGATATAACCTTGCGTAATCTTCTGCTGAGTAGGTAGTTTTGACTGGAAGAAAATGGGCTGATTTTGTCAATCTATCCACCATCACCCATATAGAATCATACTTGCTTCGGGAACGAGGTAACCCTACAATGAAATACATATTTATCGCTTCCCATTTCCAAGATGAAATCTCCATTACTTGTAATAATCCTCTTGGCTTTTGATGCTCGATTTTCACTTGCTGACAGTTCGGACATTGGGCTACAAATTCTGCTATGTCTTTCTTCATTCCATCCCACCAATACATTAACTTGAGATCGTGATACATCTTTGTCGCTCCCGGATGAATAGAATACCGAGAATAATGAGCTTTTTCCAGAATTCGCCGGCGTAATTCCGCAACATTCGAAACACATAGCCTGCCTCGGTATCTAAGAACTCTATCTATAGAAAGTTCGAATGGAGATTTCTCTTTCTCATGAAATGTATCTCTATAATGGCTCATTTGAGGATCTTCATATTGACATTCCTTCACTTCCATATCCAAGGATGAAACAGTGGGATTATTAATACCTATTCTTGCACTGCCTGAGTCGACTAGGCGAACTCCGAGGCTAGCTAGCTGGTGAAGCTCATGAATTAATCCCTTCTTCTCTGGAGGAACCTCACATGAACTTCCCATTGATTTGAGGCTAAGTGCATCAGCTACTACATTCGCTTTTCCGGGGTGGTATAAAATACTCACATCATAATCTTTCAATAATTCCAACCACCGTCTCTGCTGGAGATTTAACTCTTTTACGTTTGAAGATATATTGGAGACTCTTGTGATCTGTAAATATATCAACATGTACGCCATACAAGTAATGCCTCCACATCTTTAATGCATGAATAACCGCAGCCAACTCAAGGTCATAGGTCGGATAATTCTTCTCATGTTTTCGCAACTCTCTTGAAGCATAGGCAATGACCTTACCGTGCTGCATTAACAAGCATCCTAATTTGACACCAGAGGAATCACAATATACAACATAACTATCTGGTCCTTCTGGGAGTGTCAAGACAGGGGCCGAATTTAATTTGTCCTTCAATTCTTAGAAACTGCTTTCACAAGCATCAGTCCATTGAGATTTTCATTGATTTCTGAGTTAGCTTCGTCAATAAGGCTGAGATGGAGGAAAACCCTTCCACAAATTTTCCATAATAACCTGCCAATCCCAGAAAACTACGGACTTCTGTAGGTGTTGTGGGCCTTGGCCAAGTCTTCACAGCTTCAATTTTCTGAGTATCAACTCGAATGCCATCAGCTGAAATAACATGGCCCAGAAAAGTCACAGAATTTAACCAAAACTCACATTTTGAAAATTTTGCATACAATTCACGAGTACGAAGAATCCCAAGGACAATGCATAAATTGTCTGCATGCTCGGATTCTGTCCGACAGTATACAAGAATATCATCAATGAACACGATCACAAACAGATCTAAGAGTGGCCTAAATATGTTATTCATTAAATTCATAAACACTGCCGGAGCATTAGTCAACCCAAATGACATTACCCAAAACTCATAGTGGCCATATCTCGTTCTGAAAGCTGTTTTGGGAATATCTTTTTTTTTTTTTAACTATCACTTGATGAGACCTCAGATCTATTTTGGAAAACCACTTGACACTGTAATTGATCAAACAAATCATCAATTCTTGGAAGAGGATATCTATTCTTTATCGTCACCTTATTTAGCTACATATAATCAATGCACATCCATAGGGAACCATCTCTCTTTCGCACAAATAGGACAGGTGCTCCCCACGGTGACAAACTGGGCCTAATAAATCCCTTCTCAAGTAAATCTTTCAACTGTGACTTTAGCTCTTTCAATTCTGCCGGAGCCATTCGGTAAGGAGGGATAGAAATAGGATTGGTGTCCGGCAATACATCAATAGCAAAATCAATCTCTCTTTCCGGAGAAAGATTGGGAAGCTCATCTGGAAATACCTCTGGAAATTCATTCACTACCGGCACGGATTGAAAAGTTGGTGTCTTTGCTTCGGTATCATGAACTAGAACTAGGTGGTAAATGTAGCCTTTAACTATCATCTTTCTTTCCTTAAGGTAGGAAATAAGCTTACCCCTTGGAGATGCTGTATTACCTTTCCATTCAAGCACGGGCTCTCCCGGAAATTGAAATCGAACTACTTTCATTCGGCAATCCACATTGGCATAACATGAGGCCAACTAATCCATACCCATAATCACATCGAAATCCAACATTTCCAGCTCACTTAAATCAACTTTAGTCTTGCGGTCATATATCACAATTACACAATTCTTGTATACTTGTCAAGCTATCACGGGATCACCAACTGGAGTAGATACCTCAAAAGGTTTGATTGGCTCGGGTTTCACCCCAATACGACCAGCAATATATGGAGTAATATAAGATAACGTAGAACCCGAATCTATCAACGCATAAACATCATGAGGGAATATAGCCAATTTACCTGTAACCACATCTGGGGAGGACTCAAGATCCTGTCGTCTAGCTAGAGCATAAATATGGGGTTGAGTACCACTTCAACTAGACGCTCCCTCTCTGCCTCTACCTCGACCTGCTGGAACCTAGGGAGTCTACCCTATCGAGCGCACAGAAGAAAAACCAGCTGCTGATCCTGTGGGCTGAACCCTAACTCTACCACTCATCGACGGACAATCTCACATCATATGTCCAACCTGGCCACAGGCATAGCAAGCATCTGAACCTCGGTGACACTGGTCAGAATGTAATCTACCGCACTGGCTACATCGTGGTACTGGGGGTCTCCTCTGGCTATAATCACTCACAAACTGGGAACCTGAAGCTCTCGAGCTCTGACCCTATCTTGAATGAATGAGGCTATCAAATCTCCTACCTGTAAACCGAGGAGGTGCACTAGTCGCCGACTGGCCTGAGTGTCTAAAATATGACTGCTTCGATCCCCCTCTATAGTCGCTACCGGCACCCATAGATCTGGCCCTTTTACTCTGCCCTCTATCATTAGCGCGCTCACCCCTTTACGGGTGTTGCTGCTCTTTTAAATTCTTGGCATAAGCCTGAAAATGAGAAATATCCATCCCATCTTGCAATGAAGCCGTCAAGCAGTCCTTGAACAAATTTGGCCCTAGTCCACTCACAAATCTGTGCACTCTATCTCCCATGTTGGCCACCATAGTCGGAGCATATCTAGCCAATGAATTAAACTGAAGGATATACTCCTGGGCACTCATATTTCCTTGCTTCAAATTTAAGAACCTATCCGCTCTAGGTCGGCGGACTTCGGATGGCAAATAGTGGCGGATGAAGCCATCTGCAAATTCTTGCCAAACTGGAGGAGGCGCATTCTCTTTCCTCGAGGATATCCAATTATTATACCATAAGATTGCCACATCTCGGAGTCTATAAGATGCTAACTCCACAGATTCAGTTTTGGAAGCATGAATAATCTTCAATGTTCACAACATTTCATCAATAAATCCTTGCGGGTCCTCATCCGGCTTCGACCCGAAACAATCTGGAGGGTTTAAACTCATGAAATCACGGGCTCTAGTACTAACTGCCCTGTCACTTAAACCTGAACTCTGTCGCTGTGCCTGGGCGGTAACTAACTGTGTCAATAGCTGAATAGCTTCGGTCATTTGTTGACCCGAAGTAGCCGGTGGAGGAACGGTAGGCATAGGAGTTGGAGCGTAAGCCCCCTCTTGTTCTTCTACAATAGGTGGAGTATGAGAGGTGTTAGATGGAGCCTTATTTTGTGATTCACCTTCTTCTACATTAGTTGGCAGCTCCCTTTCTATCCGCCTTTCTGTCGCAGCCCTGCCTTTCTGGGCGGCTGTGGCTTTTCTCTTTACCGGAATAGCTGAAATTAGAACGCACAATTAGGGAGGAGAAAATCTTATAACACAGCTCTATCGCACGATTTCATAAGAAGAAGAATGGTCATTTTTCCTAAATGCTCCTCCTGTTTATAAGTGTGGCGCACAACACACCATAAACAAGACTCTACGAGACACAGCTCATAGACACTTACTAAGACTGAACTGCTCTGATACCACTTTTGTCACGACCCGACTAGGGGGCCATGACTGGTACTCGGAGCTGACTACCGAGCACCACTCATACTGCTAGTCATCATACTTATTCTCATGCTCATAATCATAGGGAAAACGATTTTCACTTTGGAACATATTTACCTTTATATACATAAGCCCTTCGACTATCAAAATAATATACATATGTAGTGAGGAAAATCATGAGACCATATTACCCACACATACGTATCCACGAGCCTCTACTTGAGTACTAGACATATGGACGGGACAAGACCCTGTCGTGCCCAAATATGTACACAAAATAATAGATCAAATAGCACCTCTGGAATAATGGAGGGCTCCTGTAAATCTGCTGATAGCTCCTATGGATCTGCACCGTCTCCCTGTCTACCTGTGGACATGAACACAGCGTCTAAAGAAAAGGACGTTAGTATGAACATTGTACTGAGTATGTAAGGCATAAACAATAATAATACATCAGTGGAACACGGAGACATCAAGTAAGGAGTAACCTGTAACTGACTGTCAATTATAGGAGGAATAATGCATTTTGACTTAGTTCATAATCATCATCATATCATGTATGCATATATGTATAAGCTTCCCGACCATATAGGTATGGTGTGATAATCGTTAGCCCGCGTCCAGGCCTCTCGCGTCCAGGGGTAAACATCTCATGCAGCCTACTAGCGATGTCTGCCCATGCCATCTAGACATGGTGTATATGCTGCCCGCCTTAGCAGTGTTTGCCCGGCCATATAGGCGCGGTGTAATATCATCATCATATATTTATCATGAATCATGTATAAAACTCAAGGAAAACTGTAAATCTATCGGGGTGACGTAAGGTCGTGAACCCCCGATTCCATTATAGAGTTTCATAAGCATCCTGCCTCACCTTGAAGGACTTAGCATATAAGGTGAGTGTAGCACAATGAACAACATCAAGTAACCATAATTAGGATCATTAGCTTTGTAGAACATCATATCATAGGCCTTTGAATCTTTAGACTTAGACTCATCATCATCATTATCATACTCGTACGTATCTCTTATCTTATCTCATATGAAGCTCTTTATCAATATTGACTCATAGTTTTCGGGATATAAGAAAGTCATAAAGAGATAGGGAATATCATGTCATAGGAATCATGCCTTAGAAGGAAGGGACTAGCCTTACATACCTTTTCGTTTAGCTACTCTATCGCTTGAACTTTCCTCTCCAATATTCACGTTTCTACCTTTAAGAGAGTTCATACTAATATTAGATAATTGATAGCATAAGCATGATTGACTAAAGCTAGAGAAAATTGGGCGGCATGTCCTTTGTTTTTACTAATTTCTCCATATCATATATCAACTCCCAATCATCAATGATAACATCTCTAATATCATATCCAACAATATTCATCAACCATACATTATTCAAGTCTCCCCATTCTATTTCACATCGTCCATAACTATGGTCATACTACAACATTTCATTCATCCTCATACAACATTTCTCCCATGTTCTTAATATCATTCATAACATAATTACAATCACAACATATTAAGAATCATGATTCATATTAAGCTACTTCTGTCACGACCCGAGCTACGGGCCGCGACGGGTATCCGGGGCTAACCACCGAACACCACTCACTTACCTGCTTATCTGCTGTTATTCATACTATATGCTCATAATCACATAAAACTGTCATTTTCTGAAATACATTAGTCTTTATAAACATAAGCCCTTCGGCTATCAAAATAATATATATATATATATATATACATACAAGCCATGGGACCAGACTACCCACGCGCGCATATCTACGAGCCTCTACCTGGATTACTAGACATATGGACGGACAGACCCCGTCGTGCCCAAAATATATATACACAAAAGATCGCTCAAAATAGCACCTCCGGAATAAGGGAGGGCTCCGGTATATCTGCTGATAGCTCCTATGGATCTGCAACGTCTCCCTGTCTACCTGTGGGCATGAACACAGCGTCCAAAGAAAAGGACGTCAGTACGAATATTGTACTGAGTATTTAAGGCATAAACAATAATAGAAAATCACTGAAATAGGGGAGACATCCAATGGGGAGCACCCTGTACTGATCGTATCATAAAAGAAATAGTGCATGCGACTTACTCTCATAAACATCATCATGTCATGTATGCATAAGTGTATAAGCCGCCCGACCATTTAGGGTGCGGTGTGACAATCAATAATATTAGCCCGCGTCCAGGCCTCCCGCGTCCGGGGTACCATCTCATGCCGTCCACTAGTGGCGCTGCCCATGCCATTTGGCCATGGTGTATAGCTGCCCGGCCGTATAGGCGCGGTGTGATATCATCATATGCTCATTACAACATGCTCATTATATGCTCATTATAACATGCTCATTATATGCTCATTATAACATGCTCATTATAATATACTCATGATAGAATACTTATAGAAATACATGCATAGAGATTCATAGATAATTATACTTTATCGGGTGACCCGATTGCACTATGGAGCATTTATGGCTTTACCATAATTAGCATTACGCACTCACCTTGAAGGAACAAGCATGAGGTGAGTGGACATAATAATCAACATCAATGGCTATGGATAGCTTCATTAGCTTAACAAGAGCATCATATCATAGACTATAGCATCTCTAAAGCTTAGCTTGACATTATCGTTATCATACTGCCTTGTCTCTTTTCTCTACCTTACACATCTAGCCTCCTTATATTCCTAGACTCATCATCGTTACTATCGTACTCATAATATATCTCTTATCTCTCTCTCGTATGGCTATTCGTGAACGTAGACTCTTAGTTCTTCGGAAATTAGGAGACTCATGGAGAGGGAGGAAATTCATGCTCAAGGAAAGAAACGAACACCATAACTAGGTCTAGCAATAATAAGTAATAGTAAAGGGTCGTATGAAGGTCATTAACTCGTAGGAATCTTGTTCCATAAGTGTTAGGATCTCTAGACTTGGGCTCATCATCACATTCACAACATACCTTCTTAACTTCATCTCACGAGAGCTCTTTATAACATAGACTCATCATTCCGATACATACATATGTAAAGGGGTCATAGAAAGATAGGAGGATTCATACAGTAGGGTCATGCCTTACAAAGAAAGGTTGAGCCTTACATACCTTTGTCGTTTAAATACTCGATTGCTTGCTCATCTTCTTTCAATGCACTCGTTAATACCTTCAATGAGATTCGTATCAACATTAGTTAGACAATCATGAGAGCGTACTTACTAAAGTTATAGAAAATTGGGCAGCGTTTCCTTTGTTTATACTACTTTCCGCCATATTCCATATCAACTCTCAACATTCACAATGACAATCACCATATCGCTAGCAACAATCGCCATTCACTTATATTATTCACATTTCACAATTCTACTCCAATTCTCCAAAGTCATGACCGAAGTCTATTATCGCGTACTTTAACATACAATACTTATTTCATGTTCTAAATGTCATTTATAACGCATTTATAATCTCAACGTAACCATTTTCACGATTCACTCCAACTACTATTCCACAATGACATTATTCACCCTTTTGTAACCCATTTCCCATACTCTTTTATAATCCAAGTGTTTCAACTTTACAATATTTTAAATATCATGAGAATACCCTAAAACATACCTTAGATGATGGAGGAACAAGCCTTGGATGATATTACACCTTTTAGCACAAAACCCTATTTTCACCTTTCTTGGATTTCTTGACTTTGATGGCTTTAATGGAGTTTCATAGGCTTGATTCACTTCAAATCTTGTTATTGATCCTTGATTCTCTTGGTTTCCTTATGGATGAGAAATATGGAAGGTTCTAGAGGTGTGGAGAGGTGGGAAACGTTGATGGAAATGAATAAAATGAAGTAGGATCACATTTATAAACTTGGAACATTTCAGCCCGTCGGGTGTTCCACGGACTGTTCCACGGTCCGTGGAACCAAATGCTGGCCGTGGAACTGGTCGTGGTTCATGACCAGCCAGCTGCCTTCTCTGCTGGCAGTTCCACGGACCCATCCACGGTCCGTGGAATATTATATGGGCCGTGGAAGTGGTCGTGGAATTCTTCGCTTCTCCGAAATCGTTCCCGTCGCCTTGTTTGGTCTCCAATCCTTATGGTACCTTCTTAACACTTGTTTATCCCTTCATTAGCAACCTAAGGGACGTTATAACTCTTCTCCAAAACATACTTAAGTCATCATTAGTGCTATACTCGTAGTTTGCCCAACACGCTCAACTTATAACCCGCTTTTCTTAACAACCTTCTTTCCTTAACTCGAATGTCTTCCAAATCTTATTCAGAATCATCAAATGCTAGTTCTTACTTATGAAATCATCGTATACTTCGTATTCCTCATTAGCCTATTCACTGTGCATCAACGGAAAAATTTTCGAGGTGTAACATTCTTCCCCCCTTAAAAACATTCGTCCTCGAATGTTAAGCACTCGGGAATTCTACAAAAATTTCGCCAGAGTTTCTTTTGTAATGTGGCACTACCACCCTGTCACAGCAACCCATAAAAACATGCCTCACAGGGCTACAACACGATAACATCATAAATTGGCCATACACGACCCATTTACACAAAAGAAAAGCATACATACCTTACAATCTCGATGTATCATCATAACTTCCTTCCGGAGGATGAATTTAGTGCGGACATTTAGACCTCCTAATTTCTTTCGCTCCCCATGTCATATCTTCCCGATTATTACTTCTCCACACAATGTTAACTGAGGCTACTCCTTTGTTTTTAAGCCTCTGTCCCTGCCTGTCTGATATGGCAATGGGTTTTTTTTTTTTTTCGTCATAAGCTAATTTTTCTGTTACCTACACATCATTTACTGGGACGATCCTAGTAGGATCTTCAACATTTTTACAAAACATCGAGGCATGAAAACTGGATGACTGACTCTAGATCAGGGGGGAATTCTAACTCGTAAACCACTTGGCCTACTTTGCGCACAATTTCATAAGGTCTAACATGGACTTATCTTCCTCTTCTTGTTAAATCTCATAACGCCCTTTATTGGCGACACTTCCAAGGATACCCGCCTTTCACTTAAAATTCTACGTCTCGTCGATCCCTTTTTGTTGCTCGATAATGATATTACGTCTTACATGGTCTCATGGATCTATCTCACTTGGTTTCATTGGGAATGTAAAAATACTAGCAAGTTACGTAATCGTTCTTGAGTGATTCGTGTGCATACACCCCTACGTATACTTGTATCCATATCTGTATACTTATTCGTGTTTGTAGTCGTATTCTCATTCATACTTATATTCCTCTACATATTCACTGTCATAGCATTTCTATATCCATAACATATTTTTACTCACATTCGTATCACATACATATCACATGTCTTACATTTGCTTAGCATACTCATACTCATATTGATTTCATATACATAGCATTTACATAGCATACCTGACCACGAGGGTTCAGTGTTGTACATAGGCGCACACACATATAAGGTCATGGGCATCTTTGGCATCATTACTATCGTCATTCATCACACCTATCCGTCACATCTTAGGGTCTATCGTTCAATCTCTATACTTAGGTTCTCTTTACTCGCTTCCCCCCTTAAGGGTTTTGCCTGTACCATTCTCTAATCCGTTGTTTCACCTTCAATTCTTGATTTCATATATATATATATATATATATATATATATATATATATATATACTGCATCTTATCCAGGCCGTTTCCCATGACGTATAACTTCGATGATTTACATGTAGGATCTTAACATTCTCTTCTTACAATTTCGTAATCACTGGCACAACAGGCATAGCAATCCGAATAAGGATGTATTTCACTTAGCTCCTTTGGCAATTATGAGTCGGTGTCTAACTTCGCTCCAATTTACACTTTATTTTGTGGGAACATTCACAATAGTAATAGGCCCAGTCATCCATATCACCCACGTAATGTCACTTACCTTTCTTTAATACCCAAAATTCACTTATAGCATCATCTTTCCCTCTTTTTGCCATTTCACATTACTCTTCTCTCCCCTATAATCGGCTAATAATAATCGCAATTACACTTTTCTTAAAACCCACCATCTTGTTTTTCTCTGTTCTCAAGGGTCCAAGTCTCCTATACCACTAACACCACTTCTTGCCTCATACTCCACTACTTTTATGTCGCGTTCAACATTGGTTCCGAACCCAATCATAATCATGTCGTATTTGTCATTGCTAGTAGCTTCGCTTTATCGCTCTATCATCGTACGGCAACTCGTAATTCATGGCCACTTTTTTTTTTTTTTTGTACACTTTACTCGTTCTGCCCTAGTGGAGTATATTCGTAAGAATTGCGTTTCCCCTTTACTCATATCACAACTTATTTCTTAAGCACACATACTTTGTATATCTCCTCTTCCTTCTTTGTCCGTACTTATTTCTCTACATTCTTTTCTCCTCAACTTATCTCATTACCTCCCCTTTCATAATCAATCCTTTATTCCTCGCACATAGGATCCCTTTCCTTAACTCAATACCGCTTTGATACCACTTTGTCCTTTAGCATATATTGCCCTTGTACACTCCGCTCTCAATCACTCGTTTTGCTGGCCTTCTCTTCTCTTCACGACAATTCTATCTACGGTTTCCACAACTTCCTCTCTCTTCTCTTTTTATTTTTGATTCTAAGGAAAAATTTCAGCAGGGTCTATCATGTAAACATCACAATCCCACACCTGTACATATCTCAATAAAAACGCGTCCCATGCCTTAATAAGGCACATATCGGAACACACATAATACGCAACTCAGCAACATAAGATTACTCACCATTACAGGATATAATTAGTAGAGCTTGTCTCATAAGTTACGGCCGCACACTCAGTCTAGGAGTCCATTATATCCCTATTCATAAGCATATTATTATTATCACACCTCCAACCAACTTACTCGTGAATCATGATTCTAGCTATCACTAGGTCACTAGTAATTATTGTCGCCTCGATTATTGGGTTGGCTCAGATTTCTCACCTCAACACAAGCATCACATCGAGAGTAATATATGACAGCATAAGGCTCGAACCAATCGGCGCATACATATCATGAGAGATTAATGAAAATATACCTGGGTCAATATCGGAGGGATACTCACGATCCTGTTGCCCAGCTAATGCATAGGTATGATGCTGGGACCCACTCAAACTAAGCGCTTTCCTCCTGTCCCTATCCTGACCTGCTGGTATCTGGGAGTCTTGCCCCGGAGGGCGCATGGATGATGAAGAACCGGCTGCGGATCCCGTGGGCTGAACCGCATGCCTACGGCCTCGAAATCGGCACTCTCTCATAACATGGCCTGGCTTGCCACAAACATAGCAAACATCCGAACCCAAGCGGCACGGCCCCTAATGCAACCTCCTACATTGACTACATCGCGGTGCGGCGATCTTATTCGTCTTGAATCACCCCCAACCCGAGAACTCGGGAACTACGAGACTGCGGGGACTGCCTAGAATATCCATCACCTGCGGGTCCGAAAGCTGCGGGAGGAGCGCTAGTTGGTGAACGAACCGAGTACACGGAGAATTGTTGTCTCGGAGCACCCCCAAACTCATGATCAGGCCTGGAAGAATTGGCTCTTTTCCTCCGACCCATGTTATCGTGGTCCACATCCTGCCGCTGAGCTTGGGCGGCTACTAACTGAGTCAGTAAAAGAATGGCCTGTCTCATCTCTTGGCCCGAGGCATCTGGAGGAGGGACTGGAGGTGCGGGAGCTAAAATTGGAGCTTCCCTCTGATCCTCTGAAGCGGGCGAGGTGCGCGGAATCCGCGATAGGGCCTTGTTTTGGGGTTCACTCTCCCCTACGTCCGTAGATGGCCCTTGTTCCAGCCCTTCTGTGATCACTGCTTTGCCCTTCTGGGCGATAGTAGCTTTTCCTTTCATCGACTTTACTGAAATCACAAACGCACCGTTAGAGAGGGGGAAAATCTTATAACATGGCTCTATCGCACGATCTCATAAGAAGAAAGATGGTCATTTTTCCTAAATGCCCAGCCTCTTGTTTATTAGCGTGGCGCGCAACACACCATAAACAAGACTCTACTAGACACGGCTCGTAGACATTTCCTAGGACTGAACTGCTCTGATACCACTTTTGTCACGACCCGAGCTACGGGCCGCGACGGGTATCCGGGGCTAACCACCGAACACCACTCACTTACCGGCTTATCTGCTGTTATTCATACTATATCCTCATAATCACATAAAACTGTCATTTTCTGAAATACATTAGTCTTTATAAACATAAGCCCTTCGGCTATCAAAATAATATATATATATATACATATACATACAAGCCATGGGACCAGACTACCCACACTGCATATCTACGAGCCTCTACTGGAGTACTAGACATATGGACGGGCCAGGACCCCGTCGTGCCCAAAATATATATACACAAAAGACTGCCTCAAAATAGCACCTCCGGAATAAGGGAGGGCTCCGGTATATCTGCTGATAGCTCCTATGGATCTGCAACGTCTCCCTGTCTACCTGTGGGCATGAACACAACGTCCAAAGAAAAGGACGTCAGTACGAATATTGTCTTGTGAGTATGTAAGGCATAAACAATAATAGAACATCAACCGAAATAGGGGAGACATCCAATGGGGAGCAACTTTGTACTTATTTGTATCATAAAAGAAATAGTGCGTGCTTGACTTACTCTCATAAACATCATCATGTCATGTATGCATAAGTGTATAAGTCGCCCGACCATTTAGGTGCGGTGTGACAATCAATAATATTAGCCCGCGTCCAGGCCTCCCGCGTCCGGGGTACCATCTCATGCCGTCCACTAGTGGCGCTGCCCATGCCATTTGGCCATGGTGTATAGCTGCCCGACCGTATAGGCGCGGTGTGATATCATCATATGCTCATTACAACATGCTCATTATATGCTCATTATAACATGCTCATTATATGGTCATTATAACATGCTCATTATAATATACTCATGATAGAATACTTATAGAAATACATGCATAGAGATTCATAGATAATTATACTTTATCGGGGTGACCCGATTGCACTATGGAGCATTTATGGGCATTCTGCCTCACCTTGAAGGAACAAGCATGAGGTGAGTGGACATAATAATCAACATCAATGGCTATGGATAGCTTCATTAGCTTAACAAGAGCATCATATCATAGACTATAGCATCTCTAGGCTTAGCTTGACATTATCGTTATCATACACCTTGTCTCTTTTCTCTACCTTACACGTACTATGACTCCTTATATTCCTAGACTCATCGTCGTTACTATCGTACTCATAATATATCTCTTATCTCTCTCTCGTATGGCTATTCGTGAACGTAGACTCTTAGTTCTTCGGAAATTAGGAGACTCATGGAGAAGGAGGAAATTCATGCCTTGAAGGGAAAGAAACGAACACCATAACTAGGTCTAGCAATAATAAGTAATAGTAAAGGGTCGTATGAAGGTCATTAACTCATAGGAATCTTGTGCCATAAGTGTTAGGATCTCTAGACTTGGGCTCATCATCACATTCACAACATACCTTCTTAACTTCATCTCACGAGAGCTCTTTATAACATAGACTCATCATTCCGATACATACATATGTAGAGGGGTCATAGAAAGATAGGAGGATTCATACAGTAGGGTCATGCCTTAGAAAGAAAGGTTGAGCCTTACATACCTTTGTCTTTTAAATACTCGATTGCTTGCTCATCTTCTTTCAATGCACTCGTTAATACCTTCAATGAGATTCGTATCAACATTAGTTAGACAATCATGAGAGCGTACTTACTAAAGTTATAGAAAATTGGGCAGCGTTTCCTTTGTTTATACTACTTTCCGCCATATTCCATATCAACTCTCAACATTCACAATGACAATCACCATATCGCTAGCAACAATCGCCATTCACTTATATTATTCACATTTCACAATTCTACTCCAATTCTCCAAAGTCATGACCGAAGTCTATTATCGCGTACTTTCACATACAATACTTATTTCATGTTCTAAATGTCATTTATAACGCATTTATAATCTCAACGTAACCATTTTCACGATTCACTCCAACTACTATTCCACAATGACATTATTCACCCTTTTGTAACCCATTTCCCATACTCTTTTATAATCCAAGTGTTTCAACTTTACAATATTTCAAATATCATGAGAATACCATAAACCATACCTTAGATGATGGAGGAACAAGCCTTGGATGATATTACACCTTTTAGCACAAAACCCTATTTTCACCTTTCTTGGATTTCTTGACTTTGATGGCTTTAATGGAGTTTCATAGGCTTGATTCACTTCAAATCTTGTTATTGATCCTTGATTCTCTTGGTTTCCTTATGGATGAGAAATATGGAAGGTTCTAGAGGTGTGGAGAGGTGGGAAACGTTGATGGAAATGAATAAAATGAAGTAGGATCACATTTATAAACTTGGAACATTTCAGCCCGTCGGGTGTTCCACGGACTGTTCCACGGTCCGTGGAACCAAATGCTGGCCGTGGAACTGGTCGTGGTTCACGACCAGCCAGTTGCCTTCTCTGCCGCTGGCGGTTCCACGGACCCATCCACGGTCCGTGGAATATTATATGGGTCGTGGAAGTGGTCGTGGAATTCATCTTCTCCGAAATCGTTCCCGTCGCCTCGTTTGGTCTCCAATCCTTATGGTACCTTCTTAACACTTGTTTATCCCTTCATTAGAAACCTAAGGGACGTTATAACTCTTCTCCAAAACATCCTTAAGTCATCATTAGTGCTATACTCGTAGTTTGCCCAACACGCTCAACTTATAACCCGCTTTTCTTAACAACCTTCTTTCCTTAACTCGAATGTCTTCCAAATCTTATTCGAATCATCAAATGCTAGTTCTTACTTATGAAATCATCGTATACTTCGTATTCCTCATTAGCCTATTCACTGTGCATCAGCAGAAAATTTTCCGGGGTGTAACAACTTCTCAACAATGTCACTATTTTTGTGTTTGTAACCCATTTCCTATTTTCTTCCATAATCCAAGTCTTTCAACCTCTCAATACCTTAAAAAACATGGAATGATCATAAAACTTACCTTTGATTGAGTAGGAATGGGTTTTGGATAGCAATACTCCACTTGAAGAAAAACCCTAGCTTCACTTCCAAGAGATTTCTTGACTCTAGCAACCCTAAGAGCTTCCTTGCATTTGATTCACTTGAATTTATTATGTGAACCTTTGACCCCCTTTGTATTCTTGAAGATGAATCATGTATAACATTCTAGAGGTCTTGAGGGAGACGAAGAAGTGTGGGAAATGAAATTAATGAAGTGGGAACATGTATTTATACTTACAACTTATTCAGCCCGTCGGGACTTCCACGGACACTTATACGGTCCGTATAACATTGTACGGTCCATATAAGTGGTCGTGGTTCACCATCATGTAAACATCATCTCTGTTGGGTATTATACGGACACCTTATACGGATACGTATAAGTCGGTCGTATAACCCCATTTCCCTGAGATGATTTCCATCTTTCGTTTGATCTCCAATCCTTGTGGAACCTTCATAACACTTGTTTAACACTTCATTACCAATCTAACGATTGTTATAACTCTTCCTTAAGATATCATTATGTCAACATTTGTTACACCCCGTACCCTTATATGTAAAGTTTCGCCGGGAGTTAGTCGACGAAGACTTAAAAGGCGAGGTTGTTATCAAGGTCCTAAGGAATTATTCATGCTAATTATTCATACATGAGAGCTTGGTATCATATTTAGTAAGAATCGGGAAGGTTGGATGTTAAGCAAATCGAAGAAATTAAGTTTGTTGAAACTTTGGGAAAATTTGGCAGAATTCCGGGCAGAAATTTTTGGGTCAACTTGTGAGGGCTATATCTCCTAGAATATGAGGAGTTACGGCATCCATAACCTATGCATTCATAAGTTCAAAGAGTCTACTTTCCAACACAACTGACAGATCTGAATATGCATATTGACGCCGGGAGTTATGGGTCATAGAAGTGTCGATGATCCGTCGATGCACATTGACGACCCGTCAAATTTCAGGCGCTGTAGCTGATGTATATAAGCACCTATTACGTGATTTTTTCATTCCAGCCCACACCAACAGACCCTAAACTCTCCCTAATACTCATCTATCCTCTCCAAACCCTTCTTTATCATCCAAGTAAGATCCGAGCCCCGAAAACCCGAACTAGTGAAAGGGAAGTTGCTCCTCGGGTTTCTATTTGAAGTTGTTGAGCTTAGAAGTTGGATTTGGAGTTTGGTTCTTGGAATTCCAGCCCCTTTAAGGTATGTATACTATTTTTATCTTTGCTATTAAGTTGATTACCAAGAGTTTTAGTTATTGAAAGTGAAGGAAATATAGTTATGGAAGTGGTGAGTTAATTGAGTCAAACTAAGATTAGGGGCTGTTTTGGGAGATGTTTTGGCATGGTTTTGATTATACTTTGATGTGGAAGTATTGACATAAGTTGTTTGTGGAGGAATACCTTAGTTTAAAGTGAAGGAAAACATGATATGAAAGACCTAAACTAGCTTGATGATGTGGTTGCCTTGAAGGCTGTTTTGATCAAAATTTTGGAGAGATTTCTACTTGTTCATGTTGTTGTGTATTGTTACTGTTGTTGTTGAAGATGTTTTGTGTGTTGTGCACCATTTGGGAGTTGGATATGAGTGAGAATTATAGGGAAAATGGTGCCCGAATTTCGTTAAGTTTCATGCATACTTGGAATGGGTAGTAAGGGATGTATATGGCCTAATTGTAATTCATGTTATCTTGGCTGTAGTGTTACAAGCTTGGGAAGTACGCATAGGACTTTTGGTAGATTCCAAGGTATGTTAAGGCTAACCTTTCCTTCATTTTTGGCATGATCTTATAAAATGAACGAACAAGCAAGTAAACGAGCTTCCATATTACTCTACTCTTTGAAGAAATAGGGGTACTTCAGTTGATGATTGTTCCTTCTATTCATAGGTATTGAGGCTTCTTATATTGATGATGTTAGCTCCAAGAATGTTCATCGGAGATAGTACGACCTTATGTCACTCCGAGAGCTCTATGTATTCATTTCATTTATGCATTGTATCCATATTCATATGCACATTAACCCATGATTAGAATATGCATGATTCTTATGTTTTGATTCCATACATGACATTCATAATATTTTTACACCTAGAAATGCTAGAAGTCTATAACTTTTGAAAATTCTTATGATAACTCCAATCTTAGAGAATTCCAAAGTCTAGGGTTCTAGATGATTTCATGACGTGACTGAGTGTGCTAGATAACTTTGGGTTATGTTAAGGATATGTGGCCTCAGCTTATGTCTGAGCGTGCTATACGATATGTGGCCTCACCTTATGTCTGAGCGTGCTATATAACATGTGGCCTCAGCTTATGTTTTAGTGTGCTAGATAATTCTTGATTTTATTTAGAATATGTGGCCTCAGCTTATGTTATGGATAGGTTCGTACGTTCCTAGGCACTATTAGTATATTATATATATGAATCAGGCTGTACGTTCCACCGCACTATCAGTTATAGTAAGACCTACATTGATAGGCATGAGCATGCATATTATGTGCCCACAGTGGCATTGTCAGTTATACAGATTTATGCGTACGAGATACTAGTTCATACAAGTATATGCGGAGATACTAGTTCTTACAAGTTCATGATTCTTGTATATATATATATATACATTTCATATATATATATATATATATATATATATACATCAGATATTATTATATATATATATATATAATTTAGTATATATATATATATATATATATATATTATTATGCCTTACATACTCGGTACATTATCCGTACTGACTCCCCGTTGCTCGGGGGGCTGCGTTCATGCCCGCAGGTACAGGTAGACCGACAGACGGTCCAGCTCAGTAGGACCTCCATTCAGCCATAGTCAGCGCACTCCACTTGGTTCGGAGTTGCAGTTCATTTTGGTATGCCTCTTTGAGATGTACATGTATATATGGGTATCACGGGGCCTCGTCTCGTCCTTTCTATAGCTTTATGTTCCATTAGAGGTCTGTAGACAGTTGTATATACTTGGTACATGATGTAGCCTTGTCGGCTCTCACTCTTTTTGTGTATAGTACATATATAGCAGCCTAGTCAACTTGCACTATTATTATATATATATATATATATATATATATATATATATATATATATATATATATATATATATACGGGCCCTTGTTGTTCTGTGATAGTTAAGCAAGTGTAGGGGTGTCTGATCATTAGGGGTCGGGCTCCCGTCACGGCTCATCAGTTTGGGTCATGATAAAAGTTGTATCAGAGCAGTTCCATCCTAGGGTTGTCTACAGACCGTGTCTAGTAGAGTCTTATTTATGAGTGTGTTGTACACTACACTTATAAGCAGGAGGCTACAGGACATTTAGGATGTTGCCATTCTTTGTATGTTAGATCGTGCCATAGAGCGGTAAGATAAGATTTCCCTTTTTAATGAATTGTTCTGATTTCAGCGATGCCCCGAAAGGAAACTGTAGCTGCCCAGAAGGGCAAGGGAGTGACTGGTGAGACTACTAGCCATACTCAGCGGATTACCAGGGCTTGGGGCAAGTCCCAAAGTGAGACCCCACCCCAGACTTTGCATACTCTACCCGTTTCAGAGGAGCGAAGAGGAGCCTCAGCTCCAGCTCCAGCACCCCCAGTTCCTCCACCAGATGCCTCAGGCCAGGAGATGAGAGAGGCCATCCTTTTGCTGACCCAGTTAGTAGCCGCTCAGGCTCGGTGATAGGGTGCGGGCCATGGTAGTAGGGGTCAGAGCAAGAGGTCCAGGTTCTCAGGGTTTGACAGTGAGTTTTGAGGTGGCCCAAGGCGGCAGTTCTCTAGACACTTAGTTTATTCAGTAGCTAGTGCTCCTCCATGGTATCCTGGACCCAGGTTTGATAGATCCGCTTATTTTGGTCCAGCTCAGAGTTCCAGATTTCCCAGTTCTCAGATTAGGAGTGGTTCCAGTCAGACGAGGCCACCTGTGCCACGGTGTGCCCAGTGTGGTAGATTACACTCAGGACCGTGCCGATTGGGTTTAGGTGGTTGTTATGCCTACGGTTGGCCAGGCCATATCAAGCGTGACTGTCCATTTGTACGTGATGGAGGTAGGGCTCAGCCCACAGGATTAGCAGCTGGGTTTTCGTTATTTGTACGCCCTCCGAGGTAAGGCTCACAGGCACCAGTAGGCCGTGGTAGGGGTCGAGGAGCAGCGGCCAAATTGAGTGGCCCTCAGCCTCACATCTATGCACTGACTGGGCGACAGGATCTCGAGTCTTCCCCTAATATTGTCATAGGTATAGTACCAGAATTCTTTTATGATGTGTATGTATTGATTGATCTGGGGTTTACGTGTTATATGTTACTGCATTGTTGCCGGCAAGTTTGGGATAGAGCCTGAATCGATTAAACCGTTTGTGGTGTTTTCGCCAGTTGGTGATCTAGTTATAGCTAATGTTGATAGTGATGATGAAATGCAAATTTGATTGATTAATTACATAAGGGAATAAAGAAGCGTATGCAGAAGGGATGTCTTATGAGTATATGAACTTTTCTTTAGGAGGACTGATTATCGAAAGGTTTAGGAAATAAATTTGTTGTTTTGCAAGAAGGATGACCAGATATGGCATGTGAAGTGAGCTTTATTGTTTATGAGTTGTGTATCATATGTAATTTTATGGATTTTATGGGTAGCCTGTGAGGCATTGGATGTGTTTTGTGGGCTGTGTGCAGGTTTGGGATAGCAAGAATTACAGAGAAAACTCTGTCAAAAATTTTCGAAATCTGAGCTATTTGAGCATATGCGTGTTGCAAGGGAAAGATGTCATCATAGATCAAAGGAGTTTAGTAATGGGTGATTAAAGGAGGACCCAAATGTTTAAGGAAGATCAAGAAAGTCAAGTCATTTCGAAGCAGTTTTTCGATCCTTATATATATATATATATATATATATATATATATATATATATATATATATATATATATATATATATATATATGAGTCGCATTGGTCTCGAGTACTAAGATTTATCTCTGAGCTTTTGAGGTGTTGAGTATGTTATTTCATTTGTACCAAGGTATAAGCCCGTGACTGCTAAGTATCAAAGGATTAGAGTTTAAACGAATCGATGTCGGAAGAAGGTTCAGAACTGGGCAACTTGATGGGCAGATTGACGAGCCGTCAACATGGTCGACGGTCCTTCAACCTTGCATCGTCAACCAGCCCTGAGAATCAGATGCTGCTGCAACTTGACGCCTGTAACTTGATGGTCGTCAACAGTGTTGACGCCACCGTCGACAGTGTTGAGGCCACCGTCGATAGCGTTGGCCCCACCAGCACAGTTGAGGCAGTGGTTGAGTTTTTGAGATAGTATATATTGACCACATATATGTATAGTACGAGTACAGGTTGGCGGATCAAAGATAGATTCATTGCTGATAACTAAAGTTTATATGTTTGATAGACCAAAACCTATGGGTTCGTAATAACGATATAAGGTAATGAACAAGGAAAAAAATGTTATACGAGATTGCGGATAGGTTAAGAGAATGATTGTATGAAGAAGAGGTTGTTGTAAATAACATAGAGGGAATGATGAGTAAGGGAAAAATAGGACAATGAATTGATAACTAAGAGCAAGATGACAAAGGAAAGCAAGTTAAAGGATGAGTAGAGAGTGAGAAGTGGCATTTCGAAGCATTATTCCTACGTAGCTAAATTATTTTGAGGATTCGAGAGGTTGTTATGAATAAACGTCGAAGATAAAGGATATAAGTAAGTTGTTCGTGATGTTCTATCACAATAAGATGAAGCTATTAAGGGGGGAAGAATAAATTTGAGTGCAATAGCCAAAATCAAGATAGAATGTTCATGAGTCACAATCGATAGAAAGGGCAGGATGATCATGAGTTATTTTGGATAGATAAATTACATTTAGAAAGGAATTAATGTTGTGATACCAAACAAGGTTTGAAACCTTGATAAGAAATGAATAACGAGGGGAACCCCATGTTAAGAAAATGTTAACAATAAGTGGAATCATCAGGTGAATATAAAGGCAGAAGCGAGACAACAAAGAGTGAAGCTGGGAGTATACGATACGAGATTTCCGTGAGTAACAACGTAGATGATTGGGAGGATGACGACGGAGAATTAAGAAAGGCTAATGGCATCAAATGATGATTTAGTTAACAATGGGATAAGATGGCATCTCCAGTAAAGCATTCAAACCAGCAGGTCATATTTCGCGAAGGACAAACCAGGAGGAAAAAATTCAGAGATAGCGCGAGGTGAAAGCAAGAAACTGGTAACTTGGAAAAATAAAGGAAAAGAGTTCTAAGGCTCGGGATAAGGATAAAGAAAGAGCGATAAAGCGGACATTTAAATTCTCAAAATTACACTCTTTGACTTAAGGCTCCCAGGTATTAAATGGTCCAGCTAGGAAAGAAAAAGGGAAAATAAGGACTGTTTGGCGTCTTGTTTGTAGCTCCAGAATAAGACAAAAAGGCAAGTGATAGTATCAAGTTCAATGCAAGGTGTAAGACTCGAGCAAAAGATAAGAGCACAAAAAAAATGAATGAGAAGAGAAGCAATGAAGATATGTCGAGTAAGGAGAGTGATGGCATAATTAGAGATGACCTGTTGAGAGGGAGGTATGTGTAGAGCATGATTCAATAAGAGAATTCTTGAGGATGTACTGAGAATGCAAGACTATTTTAACATTTGAGGATGAATGTTCCAAAGGGAGGAAGGATGTCACATCCCGTACCCTTATATGTAAAGTTTCGCCGGGAGTTAGTCGTCGAAGACTTAAAAGGCGAGGTTCGTCAAGGTCTTAAGGAATTATTCATGCTCATTATTCATACATGAGAGCTTGGTATCATATTTAGTAAGTATCGGGAAGGTTGGATGTTAAGCGAATCGAAGAAATTAAGTTTGTTGAAACTTTGGGAAAATTTAGCAGAATTCCGGGCAGAAATTTTTGGGTCAACTTGTGAGGGCCATATCTCCTAGCATAGGAGGAGTTACGGAACCCATAACCTATGCATTCATAAGTTCAGCAAGTCTAGTTTCCAACACAACTGACAGATCTGAATTTCCATAGAGGTACCAGGAGTTCTGGGTCGTCGAAGTGTCGACGATCCGTCGATGCACATCGACGACCCGTCAAATTTCAGGCGCTGTAGCTGATGTATATAAGCACCTATTTCGTGATTATTTTCATTCCAACCCACACCAACAGACCCTAAACTCTCCCTAATACTCATCTATCCTCTACAAACCCTTCTTTATCATCCAAGTAAGATCCGAGCCTCGAAAACCCGAGCTAGTGAAAGGGAAGTTGCTCTTAGGGTTTCTATTTGAAGTTGTTGAGCTTAGGAGTTGGATTTGGAGTTTGGTTCTTGGAATTCCAGCCCCCTTAAGGTATGTATACTATTCTTATCTTTGCTATTGAGTTGATTACCAACAGTTTTAGTTATTGAAAGTGAAGGAAATATAGTTATGGAAGTGGTGAGTTAATTGAGTCAAACTAAGATTAGGGGCTATTTTGGGAGATGTTTTGGCATGGGGTTGATTATATTTTGATATGGAAGTATTGTCATAAGTTTTTTGTGGAGGAATCCCTTATTTCAAAGCGAAGGAAAACATAATATGAAAGACCTAAACTAGCTTGATGATGTGGTTGCCTTGAAGGCTGTTTTGATCGGAATTTTGGAGAGATTTCTACTTGCTCATGTTGTTGTGTATTGTTACTGTTGTTGTTGATGATGTTTTATGTGTTGTACACCATTTGGGAGTTGGATAGGAGTGAGAATTATAGGGGAAATGCTGCCCGAATTTCGTTAAGTTTCATGAATACTTGGAATGGGTAGTAAGGGATGTATAAGGCCTAATTGTAATTCATGTTATCTTGGTTGTAGTGTTACAAGCTTGGGAAGTACGCATCAGACATTAGGTAGATTCCAAGGTATGTTAAGGCTAACCTTTCCTTCATTTTTGGCATGATCTTATAAAATGAACGAACAAGAAAGTAAACGAGCTTCCATATTACTCTACTCTTAGAAGCACCAGGGGTACTTCAGTTTATGATTGTTCCTTCTATTCATAGGTCTTAAAGCTTCTTATATTGATGATGTTAGCTCCAAGAATGTTCATCGGGGATAGTACGACATTATGTCACTCCGAGAGTTCTATGTATTCATTTCATTTATGCATTACATCCATATTCATATGCACATTAACCCGTGACTAGAATACGCATGATTCTTATGTTTTGATTCCATACATGACATTCATAATATTTTTACTCCTAGAAATGTTAAAGGTCTATAATTTCTAAAAATTCTTATGATAACTCGAATCTTAGAGATTTCCAAAGTCTAGGGTTCTAGATGATTTCATGACGTTACTGAGTGTGCCAGAAAACTCCGGGTTATGTTAAGGATATGTGGCCTCAGCTTATGTCTGAGCGTGCTACACGACATGTGGCCTCAGCTTATGTCTGAGCGTGCTATATAACATGTGGCCTCAGCTTATGTTTGAGTGTGCTAGATAATTCTTGATTACATTTAGAATATGTGGCTTCAGCTTATATTATGGATAGGTCCGTACATTCCTAGGCACTACTAGTATATTATATATATGAATCAGGTTGTGCGTTCCGCAGCACTATCAGTTATAGTAAGACCTATATTGATAGGCATGAGCCTGCATATTATGCGCCCACAGTGGCATTGTCAGTTATACAGATTTATGCAGATACAGGCAGATACTAGTTCTTACAAGTCCATGCAGTTAGTCATTTCAGCTTATGCATTCAGATCTTATTCATGATTCTTGTATACATACATACATACATATATATATATATATGTTATTCTTATGCCTTACATACTCAGTACATTATCCGTACTGACTCCCCGTTGCTCGGGGGGCTACGTTCATGCCGGCAGGTACAGGTAGACCGGTAGACGGTCCAGTTCAGTAGGACCTCCATTCAGCCATAGTCAGCGCACTCCACTTGGTTCGGAGTTGCAGTTCATTTTGGTATGCCTCTTTGAGATATACATGTATATATGGGTATGACGGGGCCTTGTCCCGTCCTTTCTACAGCTTTCTGTCCTGTTAGAGGTCTGTAGACAGTTGTATGTAGTTGGTATATGATGTAGCCTTGTCGGCTCTCACTCTTTTTGTGTATAGTATATATATATCAGCTTAGTCGGCTTGCACTGTTATTTCGGTATTTTGTATATATATATACAGTTGGATATGAATCAGATTTGGTTCCCCTGTTGTTATGTGATAGTTAAGCAAGTGTAGGGGTGTTTTGTCATTAGGGGTGGGGCACTCGTCATGACTCATCGGCTTGGGTCATGACAACATTAGCTCGGTGCTTTACGGAACTTTTCCAAAATACAACACATGCTTTGCCCTCCTTAAGGAACTTTCTCCTCTTACTTCCAGCATCTTTGAAATTTTAATTAGAATCGTTAAATAACCTTTCTTACTTATAGGAACATCGTATGCTTCTCGCACTACGTTGGTCTATTTACTAGGCAACGACACGGAATTTCTCCGAGGTGTAACAATATGTATAAAATATATTGTGGCGCGCGATCCGTTCCAATATAAGTATAATATTGTATACGGTAAAAATCTGGTTAACGTTTGTCCGGTGAAAACCGCGGGCGATAAAAGAAAGAAGGCAAACAATAGCGCTTGATCAGAAGAAGTTTAAAGAAAATCGTTAGGTCCGATTTAACCGGGGATAACTCCTTATTGCAGTTGATCCGGTTCCTACATGGCCGAGTTGATCGTGGCCGTTTGTCCGGTTCAAACATAGCGGAATCAGTCGTGGCCGTTAGTCTGGTTTCTTTATGATCGCTCTGATCGTGGCCGTTGGTCCGGTTAATCAGTTATTCGCTCGCCACGTGTAGAAATCATGCTGTCACCTGTTTCTGACAGTCGTACGGGTGTTAGACCGTACGACCCAACCTTATCCATATTAGGTTTCCTTTATTCTAAAAGGGCTCCATGATGTATGGAGGGCCCATATAGGAAAACTATAAATAGGGGCATTTCCTTACTTTTAGAGGTTGGCTTTTCAGATCCAAGAACTTTGTATTTGAATATATATATTGAAGTTTTCTCTCTCTTTGATTTCCTCTGACTTTGGTCCGGTTTATAGCTTAAATAATCCATTGACTCATATCATTCAATATTGCACAAAATAGATAATAAGATCTTAGCTCAAATATACAACCCCAACATCTTTACGCAACCATTAGCATATCGATTTATTCACACTTAAGTCGTTTATAAGCAAAACATACACATATATCTTTCGTTCATCAAAGAATAGATTAAAGTGCCTACATATCCTATACTTCATTTACAAATTTAACTTATTATCCAATTTCGGGGTAAAACAAATATATATTGCGGCACGCTACCCGATCCAAATGTATTAGTATGAATGCATGAATAATATCAACGGTGCCACACATGGACACATGTCATGAGTCTATCAATATCAGGTTTAGTATCACAAATGTGGCCACAAGCCAATAGATCACAACAAGGCAACAAGCCACAGTCAAGAAACAATACCAACCTAAGTAATTCATCCCAACTTCATACTCGAAGGTGTAACCTACTTTCTCCAACAATCACTAATTCTAAAAATGCTTCGCTAAACGAAGTCAAACTATAAGGTAACAAGAATCATCAATAGGACTCAACAATATGGAACGAACTCAATCATATCATACCGACACTAACAGTCACAACCAATAAGAACAACGAGGCAATAACCACACATAACAGTACCAACCTAGGACTATCCAACCCAACTTCATGTCCGGAGACATAGGCATGCTTTCTCCGCCACTCTCAATTGCACATATATGAAATCCTAATCAAAGTCTAACTCAAATGAACCATAACCAACCTCGAAGCTGAGCAGGTGCCGTGATCATTCACTTGATCTTCATCTTAATTTTTGAAACGAAAGCCGAGACGGAAGGGTCTAGGAATAGTAAGGAAATCCGAGAAAGCAAGTGACAAGGATTAAGGCATTCATATCCATTAGGATTCTAGAGAATCTATTTACAATTCCGGGCTCACAAGGGTAAAATTGAAACTTTTTCCAAATTAGGTATCCTAGGTTTCGTTGACTAAAAATCTAGATTACTTCGTTATCTATATCAATACAAGTCATAAAAATCATTCTTCCTTTTAAATCCCCAATTTTAAGAAAACCAAGTCTCAACCCATTTGCAAATTAGTTGAAGAAATAGAATTTGGGGTTGGTTAATTAGCACAAAGGATGAATCTAAGGGTTCCTCCGAAAATGCCATGCTTTCAAGTATTGAAAACCCATTTTACCCTCGTAGGGTTTTTGCAAGTTAGAAAACCACCATTTTTATTGAACCCTAAAATCAAAACTTAATAAATGAAGGAAGAGATTCAAGAGAGATGAAATAAATGAGTTCTAAATGTTACCTTCCCTAAGAACCCACGAGATTTGCTCTGAAAAAGCCCCAAATGGCTGCTTAGATTGAGAGTAGGGAGATAAATGAGGTCAAGTCTCATAACAAGCTTTAAATACTAGGTCTGGTCAGCATCATCGGATGTGGTGAGCTATCGTTGTGGCAGAAAACCAATCGCGGAGGCAGGCTCGGGACATACATTCTTTCTGCTGTAGCGGAAGAGATATCCACTATGGCGGATCCCTAAAATTAGAACAGCTCTCCATAGCGAGCATCTGATCGCTGGGGCGGACCCACTGTAGTGGTCCACGCCCCCACTAAAGTGAAGCTTTGGGCCCATTGGTCCTACATGATTTTTAATTCCTTTCCATCTCGACTATGGGTCAACTTAAATAGAAAAATCCCCTACTTAAAACTAACAATGCAACTGATCAAGGAGGTTTTAGGATATAAATTAAATAAACTTCGGTAACGGCCAATCGGGTAGTTACATCAGATACGAATTAAATAACCATTTGTCCTTGAATGGCGTGGGGTACAAAGGAAACAAACGCGGTCAACACCACACATAACAAGTTATAGTAAGGGTCCACGTCAGATTTAGCACCTGAATTTTATCGATGCTAGCCTTTATTTACAAATCAAATCTTGTTTGTGAAAGAATACAGATCGTCTTCTTGCGGATACAAATTAAAAACATACCTTATGAGAGAAAACCATTAAGATTCGGACCAATTTAAAAGAATCGCGGGATGTCGAAATTTAATAACCCACAAGGTTCACTAAGGTCACACTCCATTTGAGAATGAACTCGGGTTGCATTAAAACGGCTTAATTATTTGCGGTTGGCGAAGGGACATCAGGTCCTGCTTCCATGGACAACGACCCGCGGGCACGCAATCGCTGGCGCAGAACATGTAAAGCTGTAGCATAAATTCCACGAAGGGCACGGACCGCTGTAACGGCTCGATTTACCGTTATCGTCGTCTCCACTGTAGCGACCCACTTTCGCCGTAGCATAAGTCGACGTTTCAGAACAAAAAAGGGGAAATTCTTCATCTTCCCCACTTTCCACTCTACTCCCCGTTACCGAAAACCTTTCCCATTCCCATAGCAGTTTAACCTTTCAACTCCCCTCTTTTAGTACAAAAACACTTCCTCCACCCTTACTTAAAACACATTCTCAAATAACACTTGAAAATTTCACAATCAAAAGGAAAAGGGCAAAATTCTTGTTTAGCAAGGAGGGTTAAAATTTTTTGGTGCAATCTTCTCCAAATCGTTGAATCAAGGTATGTAGACCCTCTTAACAACTCTAGAATACTCTTTGAACTACTAATCTGAACCTTCCATGCCTACATATCAAAAATTTGCAAGGAAAATTTTAAAATTGTGCCCAAAGTTTTCGGATTAGTGTGTGTGGGGGGGGGGGGGGGGGGGGGGGAATCCAAAATTTCGTAACTTGTTTGATGTCGAAATGGTTCCATCACTGCGTAATGCTTTAGAACAGCTCAATTTTGGGGTGGGGAAACTTGAATTTCATAGTGGGTTGTCCTTGGTACTAGGTTTAAATCCATTGAAAAATTCTGGGTTGTTTGTTGCTTGAAATTGTTCCCCCATAAAGTGTAAAAGTCATGCACACTAGAATAATAGCCGATGCGCAAGTAAAACACTGATTTGAGTCAAAATTTTGAAAATTTTAGTATTGTTTAGCTAGGGATGATGAGTCCACCACCGTGGGGATCGTTCCTAGTGGCGTGACTTCGCCATGGAGTACAATAGTGCGATGGCCCAAACGAGAAGGGGAAGGGGCTATCTCGCGGGTGCGAGATGTCGCTCACCACAGCTAGTGCTTTCTTGCATCCCAAAATTTGCTACTGCGAAGATAGTCTGCCCTGGCAGACACGGTTTCGCTACCGCGATGTAGCTACGGCGGTTCTACTACCGCTGCAGCGAAAACTGCACAAAAAAATTCAAAAAATAGAAGCCTTGCATCGTTGCATACGGGTTTATTTTTTTGCTGGGTTCCTTTGCTGGTAAAGCACCTGATTAGTAACTGGACTTGGAGAAATTATCGAAACTAACTTCATCTCTTTTTGTAGGTACAGAAATTCATAAATCATGGCCAACACGAAGGAGGAGAGAACTATGTTCGTTTCCCAACTCCACAAAGTCATCAACGCTTCTTCGAATACATGAGTAAAGAGTTGTTATTGGAGCAGGGCTTTAACATGAATAAGGTGGAGCAATGGGCCCTGAAATTCTACAATCAGTTGCAAGCAATTAGGTAGACCCACCTCATCGAAGATCCCGGCAAATGCAATGAAACTTGGTTAAAAGAGTTTTATGCCCTGCTCAAAACAGTGAACTTGTCCGCCCTGGATCCGAAAATCATAATTTGGGGTACACGCTGAAAGTTAGGGCCGAGGTTATCAATGCCTATTACAACTTGGATAATAATCCGGTGAGGGACCATGAAGGCAATGGGCCTTGGTTGGTGTTAATGCTAGCAGTGGAGGAAGAGAGAAGGTTGATCGACTGGGTCAACAAATGGTCCGAAATTAAGAGTACTTACTTTAATGCCGAGGCTAGTAGGTGGCTAAACATCATTTCTCGACGGCTACGCCCCTCAAGTAACACTTCCAATATTACCTACCTGTGGGCTCTCATTATCGCTTGTATTCTAGATGGCATTTCTGTGAACGTGGGTCTTCAGATAATCCAGGAGTGGATGGAGTTTGTGGCGGATCCGAGTCCAAGCTTGGCGTTTCTCTCTTTCATCACTGCCTTATGCAAGGATGCGGGTGTTTCGAGGAGGAATGAGGATACTTTGGTTGATTCAAACATTGATTTCAACCTGCTGAAAATGAAAGGATATGGTTTGCTGATCCAAAGCAAGAAGAGAAAGACCAACGAGGGCGCCGGGGTGGATGTGAGTCTTATAGAGGGAGGGAACGACGCTACGACTTCACAGACTCAGGGTCCGTTTGACAGAGTGGATGCGCAAATGGAGGTAATGAAGGGTTTGATCCTCGGGCTCTCTAGGCCTTCCACTGAAGGCGGCCCCTCAGGTATTGTTTCTTGTTACTTCTCTCAAGATAAGATGAATGAGTATATGAAGACGCAGGAAGAGATAAAGACTTCAGTGGCCACCTTGCAGACCATCTACACCACCACGGCTAAGGCCCATGGTGAGCTCCGGACAGTGTTTCACAAAGAGAAGAAGAAGAAGAAGAAGAAGAAGAAGAAGAAGAAGAAGAATACAAACAAGTCTAGGGACAAGCTATTGGTGACGGAGTGGAGAGGAATCAAGGGTATAATAAAGCTAATTAACCCTAAGCAAAGGCTCACATTTGAGGACAGAGATGACTCGGAGCGTTACTCCTTGCTGAGCGAGTCCGAGGGTGGGGAAGGTTCTGGTAGCTCTGATGATAAAGTGAATGAAGCAATCATTAAAAAGCAGGAGTAAGGGTCTTTTCCCCTTTCCATGGTTTTGCCCTTGTCGAGCGTTTATTTTTAGACAATGATTTTTGGTTTTCTTGGTAATTGTTGAACAATTTGTATTTCTTATTTTCCATATTTTGCATTTGTGGTTTGATGGATTCCGCCCTTGTCGGGCTTGGTATTTTAGCTAAATTGCTGGCTTAGAAAATATTGTTTCTTGAATTCTTTGAGTTGGACAGATTTTGAGGAAAGTATACAGCAAGTCCCTAGTTTTTACCATGCTACTGCTACAGCGGGCGTGAGTTTCGCTATGGCAGACACGCCATCGCGAAGGAGGTTGTGCGGTAGTGGGTATGGGGGGCTCGATGGTATGCAGTGGAGGACATAGACCAGCTATAGGGGGACCGCTATGACGTAAATCGATGTGCTACAATGATAAGAAGAGACACGAGGAGTGCGTTGCAGTGGACACAAATTCGATATGATGAACTCGTTATTGTGGTCTAGACTCCGCTAGCATAGCACGCAAAACAAAGTTTACTATCTCCACAACGGCCTTCCCTTCATTGGTGCCGGACCATGGCGAGAAGGTTATACCAAAGGGGTATTTTCAGTTCCCCCAAGTGTTACACCTTGTAGTTTTGTGCATTGAGATTCGTAGTACGTTGATGTCTTAATTTTTGACATCGGGACTTGTGTCAAGGATATATAAGGTTGGACATGCTTAACTTGTGATTATATGCCTTTAAATTCATGTTTGGTAAGTTACGGAAGGATTGGAGAATAAGTGAACCGAAGCAGGAAGGTTCGTCGAAAGTTATTTTCGAAAAATATGGTATATGGGTCGTATAAGTGAGATATGGTCCGTATTTTAAGATAAGGACCGTAATTAAGAATATTAAAATTTAACAGAGAAGCAGAAAATTGAAGTTGTATTATACGGCCAAATTATACAGACCGTATAATGTTAACGGCCAGCAAGTTGGTCGTATAAATTTATACAGATCGTATAATACAATGTCGGTGGAATTTTCTAGAATTTAAGTATGACGAACCCTCTTCATTTTAGTCATTTTAAACATATTCCCAAGTTTAAGAGATCTCTAGAAACCTCTCTAAACATATCCCAAGATTTCTCCAAGCCAAAATAACGGATCAAAGTGAAGATCAAAGCACTTGGGGTTACAAAGTGAGATTTAAACTCTATTCTTCTTCTTGTAAAGCTTTGAAGGGTAATTTTAAGGTGAAGTGACTTTGGAATTTTAGTGTTCTTGAAAGTTGAGGTAAGATTTCATCTTAGTCATGTATTTATGAGCTTATTTGGCAATTATGTTAAGATTTGAGGAAAAGAAATTAGAAGAAAAGTTCAAATATGCATTTGATGGTATTTTGGGTAATAATATAACTTGGGATATAATTATTAGCATGTTTTGAGCATGATCTTGTTATGAGGGATCATAATGATGTTGAGGAAGTGTGGTATACAAGTGTATAAGAGTTATGTCAAAGTTATTGTTCGGATTGATTAGAAAAGGAAGTTTTGGGATTGAATTTAGTGTAGTTTGAATGCAATCTTTTAGTTATGGTATTTTTGCTATTTTATTGTTGTTTTGGGAGTTGTTTAGGAATTGGTGGAAGTAGGAGATATAAAGGAAATGCTGCCCAAGTTTTTCTAAATCATTTAATAGTTTATTTTGATCTTATAAGCGTTCGATGACTTACCCTTAGTGTGAATCCTCTTGAATGTAGATTTACAAGCTCGGGAGGATAGACGTTGAGTAGTTAAGGAAATGATAAGGTATGTTAAGGCTGTCCCTTTCTTTCTTATGGCATGATTCCATTGTTACGAGCTTACACGAAGGATATGTAAAATGACTACACTCATAGAAATGCTACAAGCTTATGTTCTTGATTCTCTTAGGACATTATTGATCCTTGTCTCATGATTCTTGACTATTGATCTTGTCTTATGATTATTGATCTTGTTTATTGCCATTTATCTCATCTTATGATTATTGATTCCTTCAAGATGAGATATGTTGACGATGATAGCTCCATAATGGTAATCGCAGGTTACCGACCTTACGTCAGTTCGATAGAGTCATACCATTTATTTGGGCTCTCATGCATGCTTTATATATATGTATGTATTTTCTCTCACTGAGCCACGGTATAGTCATCTAGGTACGGCATCTATTGTGCACACCACTACAGCTGGGTATAGATTACCCCGGACGCGTGATGCCCCGGATGCGGGATGATGATGATATTACCGAGCCTATATGGCCGGGTACGTATTATATATGTATGTATAAAAATATTTTTTTTAAAAGCTAAGCATTCATAACGTCCGCCTTAAAAGGCATTTAGAGGTACGGGTTGATCTCTTTTATCTTATGTTCACTTTATACTTTCATTATGTTGTTACTCATGCCTTACATACTCAGTATATTATTCGTACTGACGTCTTTTTACTTCTGGAAGCTGCGTTCATGCCCGCAGGTAGACAAGGGGACGGACCAGACCCCTAGGCTGCTTCATCAGTGATTGTACATGAGCGCTCCATTTGTCCTTGAGCAGTAGTTTAGATGGTACTATACTTTTGTGTATATGTATATGGGCATGGTGGGGTCCTGTCCCATCCTTACTATGTCATGCATTCTATGTAGAGGCTCGCGTACGTATGTGTACAATTAGTTATCTTATGACCTTCTCGGTCCATCTACCATTATATCTTTTTGTTAGCCTTGCCGGATTGTGTACATAGGCACGGTTTGATTATATATATATATATATATATATATATATATATATATATATATATATATATATATATATATATATATCTTTTGGGCTTGTGTCCCTTAGAGTTTATGACATTTGATGGTTAGCTTTATGGCCCACTTAGGTATGATTATGACATGCATGTATGGTTGTGGTGCTCGGTAGGTTAGCTCCGGGTGCCCGTCATGGCCCTCTGGTTGGGTCGTGACGAAAGTGACATCAGAGCAGTTCGTCCTAGGATTTGTCTACGAGCCATGTCTAGTAGAGTCCTATTTATGGGTGTGCAGTGCACCACACTTATAAGCAGGAGGCTGCATGACATTTAGGAAGATTAAGCTTTCTTTTTCATCTTATATCGTGCGATAGGGCTATGTTATAAGGATTCCCTTTTTCCTAACTGTGCGCTGTGGTTTCAGTAATGCCTGTAAAGAAGAAAGCTTCAGCGGCCCATAAGAGCAAGTCGGTGGTTGGCAGGAGAACTAGATGGGTACTACCGGTAGAGATTGAGGAGGGAGAGTCCCAGGACGAGGTTCCATCTCGATCCTCTCATACTCCGCCTGCTCCAGAGGAGCTCTAGCCCTAGCACCAGCTCCAGCACCTCCCAGTTCCTCCACCGGATGCCTCAGGCCAGGAGATGAGAGAGGTTATTCAGTTGTTGACCTAGTTAATAGCCGCTCAGGCCCAGCGACAGGGTACAGGTCATGCGTGGTAGGGATGTTAGTGCCCGAGTTTGATATTTTATTAATTTAGACCCTCCAGAATTATTTGAGTCAGACCTAAATGAGGACCTTATTACACCTCAAAAATTCCATGTCGTTGCATAGTAGATAGACCAACGCGGTGTGAGAAGTATACGATGTTCCTACAAGTAAGAAAGGCTACTTAACGAATCTAATTGAGATTTCAAGAACATTCGAGGTAAGAGAAGGAAGTTCAATGCAGAATGCAAAGTATAGCCTTGTTTTGAAAAGGGGTTGCTAAGCACCGAGCTAACGTGAACCTAATGATGTGGTAAAAAAGAGTTATAACGCTCCTTAGATTGTTGATGAAGTGTTAAACAAGTGTTAAGAAGGTTCCATAAGGATTGAAGGCAAAACGAGTCGACGAGAACAAGTTTCGAAAAATTATAGATTATACGATCCTTTGTACGGACCATATAAAATATAATGGACATATATTAGACCGTATAAGCTGCCCAGAATTAGAGTCTTCTCTGGAACAAATGTACGGTCACACATGCGGCCCATATAATTATACAGACCGTATGTGTGTCCGTATAGTTGTGTCGGGACAATTTTTTAAGTTTTAAATAAGAGGACCCCAAGTTCATATTTCATTTCTCATTTTCTCTCCACACCTCAAGAAGCCTCTAGAACTCTCTCCACACTCCATCTACAAAAATCCAAGAGAAATTAAGGATCAACTTCATCAAACCAAGAGAATAAAGTGCAAGAAGCTCTCTAGGGTTGCTTGGAGACAAGAAAACTCTTTGGATTGAAGCTAGGGTTTTTCTTCAAGTGAAAGATTACCATCCAAAACTTGCTCCTGCACAATCAAAGGTGAGTTTTATGATTCTTCCATGCTGTTTAGACTATTGAGGGGTCGAAAGACTTGGATTATGGAAGGAAATAGAAAATGGGTTACAAGCCTGAGAATGGTGACATTGTTGAGTAGTAGCTTAATATGAATCATGATTCTTGATATGTTGTGATTATAATTATGTTATAAATGATATTAAGAACATGGGAGAACATCATATGAGGATGAATGTAATATTGTATTATGATCATAGTTATGGATGACCTTGGAGGGAATTGTGGGAGTTGGATAATGACGAACTTGACAGAAGTTATTGATTATTATACTATGAATGTTATTATTTATGATTGGGAGTTGTTATATGATATGGAGAAGGTAGTAGAAACAAAGGAGATGCTGCCCAATTTTCTCTAGCTTTAGTTCAAGCATGCTCATTTTATCGATTATCTAATGTTAGTATGAACTCTCTTGAAGGTAGAAACGTGAATATTGGAGAGGAAAATTCAAGTGATAGAGTAGCTAAACGAAAAGGTATGTGAGGCTAGTCCCTTCTTTTTGAGGCATGATTCTTATGACATGATTTTTCCCTATCTCTTCACGACTTTCTTACATCCTGAAAACTAAGAGTCAATATTGATAAAGAGCTTCATATGAGATAAGATAAGAGATACGTTATGAGTACAATGATGATGAGGATGAGCCTAAGTTTAAAGATCCTAAAGTTCATGATATGAAGTTGCTATAGCTAATGATCCTTATATGACCCCTTCGATGTGGCTTATTG
>NC_081343.1:11708669-11726683 GCF_029784015.1 Lycium ferocissimum | reverse complement strand
CGATGGTTATGTTGTATATTGTGATGCCTCCGGTGTCAAGCCAGATATGTTGATGTGAAGACCCCAGAAAGTCATTGCTGGTGCTTCAAGACAATGCAGGAAACATGAGAAGAATTATCCGACCCACGACCTTGAGTTGGCTGCGGTTATCCATGCACTAAAGATGTGGAGACACTATTTGTACGGCGTGCATGTTGATGTTTATACAGATCACAAGAGTCTCCAATATATTTTCAAACAGAAGTAGTTGAATGTTTGACAGAGACGGAGGTTGGAATTATTGAAAGATTATGATGTGAGTATTTTATACCACCCCGAAAAGGCAAATGTAGTGGTTGATGCACTTAGCCGCAAATCAATGGGTAGTTTATGTGAAGTTCCTTCGAAGAAGAAAGAACTAATTCGTGAGCTCCACCAACTAGCCAGCCTTGGAGTTCGTCTAATTTATTCAGGCAGTGCTGGAATTGATATTAATAATCCGACTGTTTCATCCGTAGACATGAAGGTGAAAGAACGTCAATATGAAGATTCTCAATTGAGCCACTATAGAGATACATTTTATGAGAAAGAGAAGTCTCCATTCAAAATTTCTATAGATGGAGTTCTTAGACACCAAGGCAGGCTATGTGTTCCGAATGTTGCGGAATTACGTCGTCGAATTCTAAAAGAAGCTCATTATTCTCGATATTCTATCCATCCAGGAGCGACAAAGATATATCGCGATCTTAAGCTAATGTATTGGTGGGATGGAATGAAGAAGGACATAGCGGAATTGGTGGCTCAATGTCCAAATTGCCAATAAGTGAAGATTGAGCATCAAAAGCCAGGAGGACTATTGCAAGCAATGGAGATTCCCACTTGGAAATGGGAAGTGATCAAGATGGATTTCATTGTAGGGTTACCTCGTTCCCAAAGTAAGTATGACTCCATATGGGTGATCGTGGATAGACTCACGAAAGCAGCTCATTTTCTTCCAGTCAAAACCATATATTCGGCAGAAGATTATGCAAGGTCGTATCTTAAGGAGATTGTGTGACTTCATGGCGTTCCGATGTCCATTATTACCGAAAGAGGAGCACAATTTACAGATAAATTTTGGAATTCTTTCCAAGAAGGTTTGGGTACTCAGGTAAGGCTTAGCATAACATTTCATCCACAAACTGACGGACAAGCCGAACGCACTATTCAGACCTTGGAGGATATGTTACAGGCATGTGTGATAGATTTTGGTGGTAGTTGGGATGACCACTTATCCCTTATTGAGTTTGCATACAACAACAGCTATCATTCAAGTATTCAAATGGCCCCGTATTGTTACACCCCATAGTTTTGTATGTTGAGACTCGAGTTACCGTTCAGGAGGTATGTGAGCTTATATGTGTTTAACTTATGGTTATAAGGGTTTAAGTGCATATAGTGAGCTATGGAAGGATCGAACGGCAAGTGGATTAAGAAAATTAAATTTTGTTGAAACTTGCAAGAGAATATGAGGGGTAATTTTGGCCCAACTTGGAGAAAAAATATCTCCTAGTATATGAGGAATTTTAAGGTGTTTCAAAATCATAAAATGAAGTTCATCGAGTTTAGTTTCCAACTCAATAAGCCGCACGTCGATATGACGTTGGAGTGGAGAATTATGGACGTTACAAGTTAGGCTGACAGAATAGAAACGCATGCTACGATCGCTACGCCGACATGCTACGAAGATCGCTACGTTGACCCGACGCGGATTTGGCATCTATAAGAGGGGTTTTACCCCTCATTTTTCATCCCAACACTTCTCAAAATTTCCCAAATTCTCTAGAAAAATCCTCCAACTTCTGTCCGTAGAATTTTAGCGCAAATTAAGTGAAATCCCCGAATTTAAGTTCGGACAACACATAGCTGCGATTATAATATCGAATTGCGGCGAAACTTGTCTTGGATTCAAGGTAGTAATCGAAGATATTGCAATTCCAGCGGGTGAAAGGTATGAATCTTTCCTTATTAGTATTGATTTAAGCTTATCTACGGAGGAAAAGTTACTACATGAGTGTATAATGAATTTATGGGTTGAGAAATTGGATCAAACATCGTGTGGGGTGTTTATGAAATATTTTGGTGTTGATAATATTGTTGTTGATGTTGGTATTGTTGTTGTTGTTGTTGGTTGCTGAATTGAGGTTTTAGGCTAGGCATATAAACAGAGGAGATGCTGCCGAGATTCTACAAAGATTTATTTGGAGGCTTAAGATGAGTATATAAAAACGGGACTAACAATAGTATGAATGGTTTTATATGTAGATTACGAGACTATGAATGATCTTACGTAGATTGCAAGGCAATAAATTAGTTAGAAAGTGAAATGTAAGCTTCCAGGTATGTAAGGCAAACTTTTCTTCCTTTGGCATGATCCTTGTTGCTATTCATTCTATATGTACCTCATATGATTACATTCTTAGACAAGTAAGGTCTAAATGCTTCTTTTGATGGCTTATTGATATTGTACTCCTATTCTATTCCGAAAAGAACACTCATAAGGTGCCGCATTGAGTTGTGTATATTGTTTTACTAACGATTTCGAGGATATGAGTTTTATACTAAAGGAAACATAAAGTTTGATTTTCAAAACCACTCCGAAGGGGGGTGCGAGATTTTACTACTTCATTTCATTTACGATTTATGTTTACATTCCATAGTATTATCCCTTTGTACTGACATGATCATTTATTCTTTAGGTAAGGCAATAAGATGAAATTGAGTAGAATATAGGTAGTAAGAATTTCATAACAATTCTACCCGCAAACCTGGAAGTATGTCCTCCTGAGTCTAGTGAGATACAAATTTGATAACTTTTATGAAAGACTAAGGCTAATAACTGGATTGTGATGAATGCATTAGTGACTTATGATATGATTGAAATTGATATTTGTGGATTGAGTATGTGTTGACATGATTGTGATATTATGAAGCCGGAAGCGGCTGCCAAAAGGGGCCATCATTATTAAGCCGGAAGCGGCTGCCCGAAGGGGCCATCATTATGAAGCCGGAAGCGGCTGCCCGAAGGGGCCATCATTATGAAGCCGGAAGCGGCTGCCCGAAGGGGCCATCATTATTATGCCGGAAACGGCTATTCGAAGGGACTATTGTGATACTAGCCGGAAGCGGCAGTCCAAAGGGACCATTCTGTTAACATGTCGGAAGCGGCATGTGTGTTGGATTGCATTATTTACTTAAAGATTGTGTTGAGACTTCGTGTGCATATTTATATTTCTTCCGCCGAAGGCTGCAGTGTTGAGTTAGATTGTGATTTCTTCTCTCCTAAGTTAAATTATGATTATGAGTTGTTACCACCTTACATACTCGCACATTGTCCGTACCGACGTCCTTTTCCCGGGGACGCTCGCGATCATCCGGTTCCCGTATTGTTTAGGTGTTTAGTGTATATCTAGGATGCTTGGACGTCAGCTGGGATTGGCAAGTTCCACCTCATTCTGGAGCTGTGCTGAGTCATGTATAGATATGTATGATTATAGGTATGTCAGGGCTCTGTCCTGACTCATAATGTTCAGCTTACTTCTTAGAGACTTCTGCAGACAGTGTCCTGTGGTATGTTTGTCGAGATGTCGACAGAGTGATGTCAGTTGAGTCATTTGTGTACTTTAAAAGAGTATGTATTTTAGATGATTTCTATTTGGAAAGTTTTTGAAATGATAGGTTTTGATAGAGCGAATTCCTGAGGGTTCGTTCGACTCTGATGAGAGTTGGGTGCCCGTCATGCCCTATCGGGATTGGGGTGTGACACGTATGAAACATTATATGGAAGAAAGTGTATATCCCCAATTGAGTGGTTCGAAGTAGGAGAGGTACAACTAATAGTCCCTGAGTTGATTTAACAAGCGGTGGAAAAGGTCAAGGTTATCCGAGATCGATTAATGACAGCCCAAAGTCGTCAAAAATATTATGCGGACAATCGTCGGCAAGACTTAGAAGTTCAAGTTGATGATTGGGTATTCTTAAATGTATCGCCAATGAAAGGCGTGATAAGATTTGGTAAGAAATGGAAGTTGAGTCCACGGTACATTGGACCATATAAAATTGTCCGCAAGATAAGCCAAGTAGCATATGAACTGGACTTACCCTCAAAACTTGAAGCAGTCTATCCAGTTTTCCATGTTTCAATGCTCCGAAAATGTGTCGGAGATCCTACTAGGATCGTGCCGGTAGATGATGTTCAAGTGACGGAAAAGTTGACCTATGAAGAGGTACCTATTACTATACTAGACAAGCAACTACGGAGACTTAGAAATAAAGAAGTAGCTTCAGTCAAAGTCTTATGGAGAAATAATAACCGAGAAGAAATGACTTGGGAAGCGGAGGAAAATATGAAGTCCAAGTACCCGCACTTATTTCGACCCCCGGAAGAGATCCAAGATGAGACATCAATATTATGAGGTATGTATGTTTTCTTTTCATGTATTTGGGTCGTGTGTGGCAAAATTTTATTGCTAATGTGTTGTAGCCCTGTGAGGCATTGTTATTGTGGGCTGTTGTGACAGGATGGTAGTGCCATATTACAGGGAAAACTCTAGTGAAATTTTCGTAGAATTCCCGAGAACTTAACATTCGAGGACGAATGTTTTTAAAGGGGGGAAGAATGTTACACCTCGAAAAATTCCATGTCGTTGCATAATAGATAGAACAACGTGGTGTGAGAAGTATACGATGCTCCTACAAGTAAGAAAGGCTACTTAACGAATCTAATTGAGGTTTCAAGAACATTCGAGGTAAGAGAAGGAAGTTCATTGTAGAATGCAAAGTACAAGCCGTGTTTTGAAAAGGAGTTGCTAAGCACCGAGTTAACGTGAACCTAATGATGTCTTAAAGAAGAGTTATAACACCCCTTAGATTGTTGATGAAGTGTTAAACAAGTGTTAAGAAGGTTCCATAAGGATTGGAGGCAAAACAAGTCGACGAGAACAAGTTTCGAAAAATTGTGGATTATATGGTCCTTTGTACGGACCGTATAAAATATACTGGTAGTATATTAGACCGTATAAGCTGCCCAGAATTGGAGTCTTCTCTGGAACAAATGTACGGTCACACATACGGCCCATATAAATTATACGGACCGTATATGTGTCCGTATAGTTGTGTCGGGACAGCTTTTTAAGTTTTAAATAAGAGGACCCCAAGTTCATATTTCATTTCTCATTTTCTCTCCACATCTCAAGAAGCCTCTAGAACTCTCTCCACACTCCATTTACAAGAATCCAAGAGAAATTAAGGATAAACTTCATCAAACCAAGAGAATCAAGTGCAAGAAGCTCTCTAGAGTTGCTTGGAGACAAGAAAACTCTTTGGATTGAAGCTAGGGTTTTTCTTCAAGTGAAAAATTACCATCCAAAACTTGCTCCTACACAATCAAAGGTGCGTTTTATGATTCTTCCATGCTATTTAGACTATTGAGGGGTTGAAAGACGTGGATTATGGAAGGAAATAGAAAATGGGTTACAAGCATGAGAATAGTAACATTGTTGAGTAGTAGCTTAATATGAATCATGATTCTTGATATGTTGTGATTATAATTATGTTATAAATGATATTAGGAACATGGGATAACATCATATGAGGATGAATGTAATATTGTATTATGATCATGGTTATGGATGACTTTGAGAGGGAATTGTGGGAGTTGGATAATGACGAACTTGACAAAAGTTATTGATTATTATACTATGAATGTTATTATTGATGATTGGGAGTTGTTATAAGATATGGAGAAGGTAGTAGAAACAAAGGAGATGCTGCCCAATTTTCTCTAGCATTAGTTCAAGCATGCTCATGCTATCGATTATCTAATGTAAGTATGAACTCTCTTGAAGGTAGAAACGTAAATATTAGAGAGGAACATTCAAGTGATAGAGTAGCTTAAGGAAAAGGTAGGTGAGGCTAGTGACTTCTTTCTAAGGCATGATTCTTATGACATGATTTTTCCCTATCTCTTCATGACTTTCTTACATCCTGAAAACTATGCATCAATATTGATAAAGAGCTTCATATGAGATAAGATAAGAGATACGTTATGAGTACGATAATGATGTGGATGAGCCTAAGTTTAAAGATCCTAAAGTTCATGATAAGATGTTGCTATAGCTAATGATCCTTACATGACCCCTTCGATGTGGCTTATTGTTGTTACACTCACCTTATCATGTTAATTCCTTCAAGGTAAGGCAGAATGCTCATGAATACTCCATAATGGGATTGGGGGTTCACGACCTTACGTCACCCCGATAGATTAATTCCTTCAAGGTAAGGTAGAATTCTCATGAATACTCCATAATGGGATCGGGGGTTCACGACCTTGCGTCACCCCGATAAATATATAGTTTGTTTTGAGTTTTTATGCATGATTCATGATAATTATATGTTGATGATATTACACCGCTCCTATATGGCTGGGCAGACACCGCTGAGGCAGGCAACGTATATGCACTATGTCTAGATGGCATGGGCAGACACCACTAAAGGGGCGTACGAGATGTTTACCCCGCGTGCGGGAGGCCGGACGCGGCTAATGATGATCACACCGTACCTATATGTTCGGGCAGCTTATATATGCATACATGATATGATGATGTTTATGAAGTAAGTTAGCATGCATTATGCAGTACAGGTGGTTCCTTATGTGACGTCTCCTTATTTCATTGATATGTTATTCTTGTTCATGCCTTACATACTCAGTACAATGTTCGTACTGACGTCCTTTTTTTTGGATCTTCGTGTTCATACCCACAGAACGAGGAGGTGACCCGACTCACAGGAGCTATCGACGATTTACGAGCACTCCATTACTTCGGAGGTGCTATTTTGAGATATTATTTTTGTGTACATATTTGGGCACGGTGGGGTCCTGTCCGGTCCTTATGTCTAGTACTCTAGTAGAGGCTCGTAGATACGTACTTGTGGGTAGGATGTGTCCTATGATGATGTCAGTGTACATTTTTGTATATAATTTTTGTAGCCGTACGAGCTTATGTATATCTATGTATAGCTTTGGGGTTTATATATATGTGTATGTTCAAGTTGAGTATGATGACTAGCAGGATGGGCGGTGCTCGGTAGTTAGCTCTGGTTACCCATCATGGCCCTCTAGCAGGGACAAAAGTGGTATCAGAGCAGTTCAGTCCTAGGGTGTGTCTACGAGCCGTGTCTAGCCGAGTCTGGTTTATGGGTGTGAAGCGTGCCACACTTATAAACAAGAAGCTGCGGGGCATTTAGGAAAAATGACCAATTTTTTTCTTATTAGATCGTGCGATAGAGCCATGTTATAAGATTTTCCCCTCCCTGATGGTGTGTTATTATTTCAGCTATGCCGGTAAAGAGGAAAGCCATAGCTGCCCAGAAGGGCAAGATTACGACAGAAAGACGGATAGAAAGATAGCCGCCAACTAATGTAAAAGCAGGTGAATCACATAATGAGGCTCCATTTAATACTTCTCATACCTCCGCCTATTATAGAAGAGCAAGAGGGGGCTTCAGTTCCAGCTCCTATGCCTACCGTTCCTCCACCGGCTGCTTCGGGTAAATAAATGACCGAAGCTATCCATTTATTGACACAGTTAGTTGCCACTCAGGCACAGCGGCAGGGTATGGATTCAGGTGATAGGGCGACTAGTACTTGAGCCTAGGATTTTATGAGTTTAAACCCTCCAGAGTTTTTCGGGTCAAAGCCGGATGAAGACCCGCAAGGTTTTATTGATGAGATGTTGAGAACATCGAAAATTATTCATGCCTCCGAAACTGAATCTATGGAGTTGGCATCCTACAGACTCTAGGATGTGGCGGTCCTTTGGTATAATAATTGGATATCTTCAAGAAAAGAGAATGCACCTCCTCCAGTTTGGCAAGAGTTTGTAGACACCTTCATTCGTCATTATTTGCCACCCGAGGTTCGAAGGGCCCGTGCTGACAGGTTCCTAAATTTAAAACAAGGAAAAATGAGTGCTCGAGAGTATAGCCTTCACTTTAACTCATTGGCTGATATGCTCCGACTATGGTGGCTGATATGGGAGATCGAGTGCATAGATTTGTGAGTGGCCTAGAGCCACATTTGTTTGAAGATTGCTTGACAGATTCATTGCAAGAGGGAGTTCCCCGATGCTTCACTCCGACATTATTTTCTGCCAGAGATTAGTCGGGCCCGAGTTGATAAGTTCTTGAACCTCAGATAGGGAAATATGAGTGTTCGTGAGTATAGTCTTCATTTTAATTCATTGGCTAGATATGCTCCAGCTATGGTAGCTGAAATGGAGGACCGTGTTTACCGGTTTGTGAGTGGTCTGGGGCCACAATTGATTGATGATTAATGATAGCCTCACTTCAGCCATGTATAGATATTCTCGCATTCAAGCGCACGCTTAGAACCTTAAAAAGCGTCAGTAGCGGAGGGCCGATCGTGAGCATGATAGAAGTCAGAGTAAGAGGGCCAGATCTTTCGATGCTACTAGTGAGTTCAGAGGGGGTTAGAGGCAGCAGTTTCCTAGACATTCAGGCCATTCAGCGGCTAGTGCACCTCCGTAATTTACAGGCCAAAGATTTGATCGACCTATTTATTCAGGACCCGATCAGAGTTCCAGAGCCCCAGGTTCTCAGCATAGAGGTGATTCAGGCCAGATGAGACCACCTTTACCACGATGCACTCAGTGTGGTAAGTTGCATACTGGACAGTATCGGTTGGGTTCCGATGCTTGTTATAGTTATGGCCAGCCAGGCCATATTATACGTGAGTGTCCATTATGGGGTGGTCGAGGTATAGCATAGCCTACCAGATCGGTAGCTGGATCGCCATCATCGGTAGGCCCTTCAGGGCAAGGCGCTCAGACTTCAGCAGGCCACGGTAGAGGTAGAGGTGGAACATCCAGCTCGAGTGGTCCTCAGAACCGCATTTATGCATTAGTTGGTAGATAGGATTTGGAGTCTTCGCCTGATGTTGTTACAGATATATTGTCAGTATCTTCTCATAGTGTGTATGTATTGATTGATCGAGGTTTGACATTATCGTTTGTTACTCCTTTCATTGCTGGTCAACTTGGGGTGAAGTCCGAGTTAATTAAACCTTTTGAGGTGTCTACCCCCGTTGGTGATCCAGTGATAGCTAGACGGATATATAGGAGTTGTGTGGTTATAGTTTGTAACTGTCATACCATGGAAGAACTGATTGAGTTAGATATGGTAGATTTCGATGTTATTATGGGTATGGATTGGTTGGCCTCTTGCTATGCTAATGTTGATTGCAGAACGAAAGTGGTTCGATTTCAGTTTCCAAGAGAGCCAGTTCTATAGTGGAAGGGTAATACAGCATCGCCGAGAGATAGGTTCATTTTCTATCCCAAGGCAAGGAAGATGATTGCTAAAGGTTGCATTTATCTTCTTGTCACGACCCAAATTACGAGCCGTACGGGCACCTACCGTATTATTACCTAGTAGGCGAACCCTTACCAACCAACCCAATATTCAAACACATTTTTAATACCAGCAGTATGATTATTGATTACAATTAAAATAAATATTCATTAGGACTCTGTTATCAATACAAGAAAACTGGAAAATTCCCGAGATATAGTCTAGATAGTTACAAGAGCTCCTATTACACAAGAATAAAACTCAAAAATAAATGACACAACCTCTGCCTGGAATGAGATGAGCAAGCCTATAGGAAGATGTCTGGTAATCCACTAAGAGAAACTTCAAGTAATAACCTGCAACACATCTACACCCAAAAAGGATATAGCAAGAGTAGTATCAGTACACCACACGTACTGGTAAGCATCATAGTTCGACTAAGATTAGTTCACGCAACACAATATAAAATACATAAGATAAACATATAATTCAACGTACGCCCTTCCCAAAATCCCAATGTAGACAACTACACCGATACGAACTCGCCTCTTTAACTCCTGGTTATTCCAATTCCCTTTTTACCATAATAACATCAGCTACCCGACTAGTCAAGGTGTAGTCCTATTTCGTATTTCTTTTAGGGCCAAATAATTAAGCCTTATCTCCTAAATTGCACTAGCGTCTACTTCATGATTATTAGCCTTAGAGTTTTCTATCCGGTTCACTCGCTAGGGTATGATGCATCCCTGGAACATACTTATCACACCTCCACCAAACACTGTGACTCTCTAAATCCATCAGATTTAACACAGAAACTCTGAAAATTAATAATTTATTCTTACGCCAACATCTTCATGCATGATCAGAACCCCTTAAACAGTACAACACAATTATAGGAGATGCATAATGCAAATGTAGTAGAATGACAGCATGTAAACATGAGGATATGGAGGTATGTAATGCAATACAATGCAATGGCCCAATACACAACTGTACATACATGCTAATTAGTGTCTTTGCCCAATAGTCATGACCTGCATGGGACTTATGGTGTCCATGTACAACTCATTCTGGAACGAACCTCGGACAACGAGCTCACAACTAGGCCACATCCTCACCCCCAGTCAAATGTGCCTTTTCATAGATGTATATATATATATATATTTTTTTTTTTTCACATCACTTCCAATGCTCGATTGTCAAGTAGTACCTCATATTCAACCCGACACAGCCATAAAATGGGATAGCACAACTGATACTTACTCAGACTTTCTGCTCCATGCATTATTCCATAATCATACGTAGATGTATGCAACGATGCTAATGAATGAATCAATGTCATGGAATATGCCCTTGACGGGCGTAACATTATTATGCTTTCACTTCAACTCACCCAATGCAACCCTTTTTATTGACGTAACTAACAACCGTATGAATATTACAAATAACTTAACAATTTATTACGGAAATTAGATATACCTTGGAATAATCACGCTAACCTACGGTGTAACCCTCTTTAATAGCGATAAGTGATCACTTCCTATCAGTACCACATAGACATCAACAATTTATAGAACTTAGTACCCATTTATGCACTCATTGTTACCCTAGTTACTATACATATGCAACTTCCCAAAACTATATGTATATCCATCTGAACTCTATGTCCGAAGACCTAATCGTGCTTTCTCCCATCAATTTTATACGTATGTACGACTCACTAATTAAAGTCTAACTCAAGTAAACCGTAACCTACCTCGATGACGAGCAGCTATTTGAACTTCCATGAAGTATCAACCCTCCTAGCCTTTGTCTGAAATCTGCGAGAGATGATAGTTGACGGGGAAGATGTGAAGAATGTTGGAGGAGCCTCTTTTTCTTGGTTTCAAGGGCTTTTCTTCATGTAAAATCTAATAGCAGCCTTGAAGGGTCTTTTATTAGAAAGGAGGTTGAAATATAAAACTAAGTATGGAAAAACACACCCACTGGTCCTCCATGGCCGCTGCAGCTGACAACAGTCTCGCTACGGTGAGACCGATGTGGCAGATTGAATCTTGCTCTGGCCCACGATTTTTAACACTTTTCAAAATTGATTTTTCCCACTATTATTCATTTAAACACCCATATGGCTTACAATTTAAGATTGTAGGCCTAGATTGGGTACGGGTTTTGCGAAATATTAAATAACGACCTGGCGGGTCATTACACTAGATACCAATTAAACAACCGTTCATCCCCAAATGGCGTGGGATGGGGTAATGGTCACGCTCTTAGCCCCTAGACCCTAGGAGGTAGGATTTCGAGTTATCGTCGCGAAAAGGAAAAATTACAAAGCGGTCGGACAGGCGCAGTCTGCTACAGTAGTCAATGGACCGCTATAGCGGTAGCGCCGCAGCGGTCACTCCACCGCTGCAGCAGAACACGGGCAGTTTTAAAAGTAGGGTGATTCAGTTCACCTCTCATTTCTCCATACTCTCCATAACTAAAAACTCTCCCACTCCCCACAAAAAATTTTCTCCTTAGACCTCTTGTCTCCCTCCTCATTTCCCATTTAAATGCCCTACCCACTCCATTACTCTTATACCACCCACATACTAAGGAAAATGAAGAATTTCGTTGTAGCCCAAGGGTCACTTCTAGAGCAAAAGCTTGCAGATGTCTAACTATATCAAGGTATGTACTCCCTCTCATCGTCCTACAACTAGATTATGACCTTTTATTTTGAAATTTCCATACCTAATCTCTAGATTAGAGCAAGAGTTGATCCTTTGAAACAAGGGTTTTTGATTTCTTGGGATATGAAATTCTTTGGTCATGGAAGGTTATTTTGTCATTCCAACTGTCCTAGCATCACTTAGTACTAAAGATCTACTTAAAATGGGGTAGTTCATGTTGCGGTGAGGGTGTTTGGTAGAGGTGCAATTTTTGATGATTTTGCTGAAATTTTAGTGCTCATTATGGTTGAAATATGATGCTATAGATTGTAAAAGTCATGCATGCTACCATAGTACTTGATCCTTGCCAAAAATGTGTAAACTATGGTGAAATTTTTGGGGTTCCAAATGTTGGGTCAGAGGGTTTTCTCGCTGGACAAGCCTTATCTGCCATAGCGGTGGTGCTACTGTGCTCGGGCTGTCGCATGCGCGGACCGAAAAAACTAGAAAATATCCGCTATAATGGACACCTGCTCGCTACAGCGATCCCGCTGTAGCGGAAAACGCATAACCATAGTGGAACTTCGTACGCTGTGGCATCTCTTTGCTGCTATTGCGACTTCGCCGCAGTGGTCAACCTACTGCCGCAACGAAGCTGCCTGAGGTAGAACCATACAGACCAATATAGTCTAGGTTTTAAATTAATTATGCAATTCTTATCACTGTCTAATCTTTGTGCCGCAATCTTCCCTTTACAGGCTAACTATCTCACCTTGCCATGGCAAATCCACAACAACAAAAGGCACCTGATACCCCCGCCTATGTTAGGTTTGCTTCGCATTCATGCAAGAGATGCTACATGGAGTAGAAGACCAAGGTTCTACTTCATGAGAGGCCCTTTGTCATGGATCGGGTGGAAGAGTTGGCCCCGGAATTTTATCAACTCCTACATCAAATTGGTTAGGGTCCATTGGTCAAGGAGCTAGGAGATATTAACTGTAAATGGGTTAGGGAGTTCTCTGCCATGCTCCCTACTGTTGATTGGACTGCTCCGGAGCCTGAGATCACCATTAGAGGGGTAATATAAAGGTTGGTGCGGAGGCGATAAATGATGTTCATGGTTTGCCCAACCCTTCGCAGGCTGAGTTGAGGGCCAAGGACCACCAGGGGAACGGGCCTTGGTTGGTGAGGACATTGTTATAGGAGTCCAAGATAATAAAGACCACTTGGGGTATCACCAGATCTGCCATGAAGAGCTGTCACTTTACTCCAGAGGCTCGGAGGTGGCTAGACCTTGTTGCCTGAAGGGTTCGCCCTTCGAGTAAAATTACGGATGTCACTTACCCTCGAGCCCTTGTAGTTACTTGCATTCTAGATGCTGTGCCAATAAATATGGGGATGCAGGTGATTGAAGAGTGGCAGAGTTTCATGGCCAAGGCTGGCTCGAGCTTGATGTTTCCCTCCCTGATTACCCATTTATGTCGAAGGGTGGGTGTGGACCGTGGAGCCTGGCGATCGATATGTCGAGCGTGACATCCTTTTGACGCTTCGATGGGAAGGGTCACAGGCGGCGGAAGAGAAGGAGGACCGACTCGGATGGTGATGAGGCCGGCCGAGGCCAAGAGGTAGGTGGCGACGGGGGTGATCTTTCATGCCTCGGGTACCTTGGAGCTCGTGGAGGCGGAGCATGGGGGCGCAAAGGACGCTATGATGTGGTTTGTACGACCTTCCATGGAGGCCAGGTCGTCTAGTACTGTTGCTGGTTATTTCACCCCAGACGAGATGAAGGGCTATATGGATACCCAGACCAAGATGGGGGAGGCTGTGGATGCTTTTCAGGGTGCTTTTGGATCTCTGGCCTAGGCCCACATGGATCTTCGGGAGAACTTGGACCGGGAGAAGAAGAAGAACGGGCTAGGGATAAAATATTTGTGAGGATGTAGAAGGGCGTCAAGAGCCTTCTGAAGACCCTAGTCCCATAAGAGAAACACCCCAAGGTGACCACTCGAGATGTCCCACGCCTTCTCCTTCCTGAGTGCGTCCGGGCGTGGCAGCGAAGACTGCAGTAACTCTGATACCGGAGCTAATGAAGCGACTAGCAAAGGAGTGGCTTAGAGATTCCCCCCCCCCCCCCATTTTATATCAGCTTAGTTCCCATTTGCCCTTGTAGGGCTTGTTTTTAAGACAATTTACTGCTTTGGTTTGTTTTGGATGTTTGGATAATTGCTTCTTATTTTTTATGCGGGTGTCCCGATTTAAAGGCACCCGTAAGACAATTGCCCTTGTTGAACGGAATGTATCTATGCAGGTTTTTGCTTTGAAAATTAGCTTTTCCTCGAATTTTGTTGATAGATGAACAAGTTGGGAAAATATGGAACAGGGGGAGATCATTGGTCTATGGCGCCGCCGCGGCGGTCATTTGACCTTTGCCGCAGCGCAATGGCGGGATAATCTCACCATACGGACCGTGAAAATCTTGGGTCCGCTATAGCGGATAATGATCCGCCGTAGCGAGCCCGTCGTAGCGGTTCCCACACCACCGCAACAAGCTACGCTGTGTCGCGTGGGTGAATTTTGATGCCCACTAACTTAGGGCACGCAGGGGCTTGTTTCTTTTGCTTAGCGCGTACAAACACGGATTTCACCAAATGGGTACGAACGTGTTCTCGAATTACTAACCCTCCTAATATGCGTACGCCAATTTATGCCCCTTGATACGGGTAACAGGATTTCCATTTATTCACACACTTAACACACATATTACCCATAGAAGGTCTTCCTTGGGACATTATAATTAGATACCAATTGGAATTGACAGATACCAATTTTCCCATCAAGATACCAATTGGAATCACCCAGATACCAATTGGATTCAACTAGGAGCTTACGTATTGGAGTAGCATGATAGATTAAAACAAGGGAAACTTCTAGATGCTCTAAAGCCTCTTGCGGATGGGTACGAACGTCATTGTACCATTCCACAAGACTCTACTAGACATTTGCCCTTGTACTTGTGAGACCGGTAACCTAGGCTCTGATACCAACTGTCTCGACCTAAATTACAAGCCATGTGGGTACCTACCGTATTTTTACCTAGTAGGCAAACCCTTACCAACCAACCTAATATTTAAACACATTTTTAATACCAGTAGTATTATTAATGATTACAATTAAAAATAAATATTCGTAAGGACTCTGTTATGAATACAAGAAAACTGGAAAATTCCCGGGATCTAGTCTAGATAGGTATAAGAGCTCCAATTACACAAGAATAAAACCAAAAAATAAACGACACAGCCTCTTCGTGGAATGACATGAGCAAGCCTATAGCAAAATGTCTGGTAATCCACTAAAAGAAACTCAAATTCATAACCTACAACACATCTACACCCAAAACGGATGTACCAAGAGTAGTATCAGTACACCACACGTACTGGTAAGTATCATAGATCGACTAAGATTAGTTCACGCAACACAATATAAGATCAATAAGATAAAAAAAAACCTAACATACGTCCTCCCCAGACTCCTAATGTAGACAACTACACCGATTCGGACTCGCCTCTCTAACTCTTGGTTATTGTGGTTCCTTTTTTACCACAATAACACCAGCTGCCCAACTAGTCAAGGTATAGTCCTATTTCGTATTTCTTTTAGGGCCAAATAATTAAGCCTTATCTCCTAAATTGCACTAACGTCTACTTCCTAATTATTAGCCTTAGAGTTTTCTATCAGGTTCACTTGCTAAGTTATGATGTATCCACGGAACATATTCATCACACCTCCACCAAACACTATGACTCTCTAAATTCATCAGATTTAACACAGAAACTCTGAAACTTAATAATTTATTCTTACACTAAGACCTTCATTCATGATCAGAACCCCTCAGACCGTACAACACAATTATAGGAGATGCACAATGGAAATGTAGTAGAAAGATAGCATGTAAACATTAGGATATGAAGGTATGTAATGCAATGCAATGTAATGGCCCAATACACAACCGTAAATATATGCTAATTGGTGTCTTTGCCTAATAGTCATGATCTATAGGGGACTTATGGTGTCCATGTACTACGCCGTTTTGGAACGAACCTCGGACCACGAGCTCATAACTAGGACACATCCTCACCTCCGGTCAAATGTGCCTTTTCATATATGTATATATATATATATATATTTTCACATCACTTCCAATGATCGATTGTCAAGTAGTGCCTCATATTCAACCCAACCCGGCCATAAAACCAGATAGTACAACTGATACTTACTCAGACTTTTCACTCCATGCAGTATCCAATAATCACAAAAGTGCATGTACGCAACGATGCTAATGAATGAATCAATGTCATGGAATATGCCCTTGACAGGCGTAACACTATTATGCTTTTGCTTCAACTCACCCAATGTGTCACGACCCAACCGGAGGGCCACGACGGGCACCCGGTGCTAACCTACCCAGGCACCTCTTAACATGCTTTCACATTACATCTAGGTGAGCCGCATAGCTAAATCATACTTTTCATTCATCATCATACTAATCCCGTTGGGTAACAATTCATTTATATTATCAACAGCAACTATGCCCATATCAACGTACATAAGCCAACGAGGCTAACAAAATAATATCCAAAATATAGGCCGACAAGGCCAAACACATCTAACCATATACACATATCTACGAGCCTCTAAGAAGAGTATATCATATCATATAGGCGGGACAGGACCCCGTCGTGCCCATAATTATATACACAAAAGAATAAGTAGCAAAAGTTGTAGCTCCGAATGAAATGGAGCTCCGCTATGTAGTCCCTGAGAAATATAGCTATGGATCCGTCCCCGGCCACCTCGCAGTACGGCGCAACGTCCACAAACAAAAGGACATCTGTACGAAGAATGTACTGAGTATGTAAAGCATGATCAACATCAATATGAAAGCATAATAGACAACATATGAAATAGCATAGGATGGGAGATGATAGTATCATCGTCATAAAACTTACTTGCTCTTCATAGGGACATTCCATTTCTATTGTGTGTTCGTGTACATACATCTATATCCATATCTGTATTCATATCCGTACTCATTTACATTCCATATCCATATTCGCGTTCGTAGTAACATTTCCATTCATACTCGTATTCATCTACGTAATCATTTTCATAGCATTTTTGTATTCATAGCATATTCGTATTCATATCATATACATAACATTTACATAGCATATACATTGCATATATATGGTTTTTACATAGCATACCCGACTACGAAGGTTCGGGTGCCTACATACCCGGCCCTACTAAGGCTCAAAGTCATACATACCCGGCCCTACCAAGGCTCGTGGTTATCCGTACCCAACCGCAGCTGTGCACGCGTATTATATATATATATATATATATATATATATATATATATATATATATATATATATATATATACATATTTACTATATTCTACCTAGCCATATAAGCTCGTAGGTTCCATAATAGCCATACAAAGGCACATATACATATAAGCTCAAGCATCTTTAGTATCATTACTATCATCGTTCTTTACATCTATCCTTAGCGGATTACTCGTCGTATAAGGAATTTAGTACAATCATAACATATCGAGGATTATGAGCTTAGTAGCTTTTTAGAGTTAGAGTCATTTAGAGAATGTCATAGGCTCATAGAAGAATAGATATTTGGCCAAAGAACCATGCCTTATGAAAGAAGGGTTAGCCTTACATACCTTTCCGTTCAACTATTCTATCGCTTGCACGTTCTTCTCCAATGCTCACATTTCTACCTTCATTAGAGTTATACTATCATTAGGAAATCGATGACTTAGTATACATGACTAAAGCTGTAGAAAATTGGATAACATCTCCTTTATTTATACGACTTTCTCCATATCATATATCAACTCCCAAACGTCAATAATAACATTCACAACATCATAACAATAGCCTTGATTCACTTCAT
>NC_081343.1:11692072-11708569 GCF_029784015.1 Lycium ferocissimum | reverse complement strand
TTTCAACTTTTAGATATCTTAAACAACAAGGAAATACCATAAAACTTACCTTAGATGGTGTAGGAATGAACCTTGGGTGGAAACACCTCACTTGATCAAACCCCTAGTTTCACCTTCACTTGCATTTCTTGTAGTCTTCTAACCCCTAGAAGCTTTTTAACACATAAACACTTGATTCTAGCCTTTTGATCTTTGTGTTCTTTTGGACTTGAGTGGAATGTGCTTAGAGAAGGGTTTTGAGCTCTCAATACTTGTAAAAGATGAAAAATGAAGTAAAAGAACCCAAGGCACCTATTTATACAAAGACTAAAAATTAGCCCGTCGGGTACTATACGGACACTTATACGGTCCATACAATATTGTACGGCCAGTATAAGTGTCCGTGGTTCACCAACCAGCATTTCATCTCCCTGCTGGGAGTTATATGGACCCCTTAGATGGACCGTATAAAGTTACACGGAACGTATAAGTGGTCGTATAACTCGATTTCCCTGCAATGGATTCCGTCATTTCGTTCGATCTCCAATCCTTATGGAACCTTCTTAACACTTATTTAACACTTCATCAACTATCTAAGGGACGTTATAACTCTTCTCCAAAGAATCATTATATCATCATTAACTTGTTACTCGTAAATCCTTTCCGATACATATCATATGCCTTGCCTTCTTTTGGCAAACTTTCTCGTCTAACACCGAGTGTCTTTGAAATCCGACTTAGGGTCATCAAATGTCATCCCTTACTTATTGAAATATCGAATACTTCATGATCTTCATTAGCCTATTCACTTTGCATTAATGGAAAAAAATTTGAGGTGTAACACAATGCAACCCTTTTTATTGACTAGAACGAACAGTCGTATGAATATTACAAATAACTCAACAATTTTATTGCGGAAATTAGATATACCTTGGAATAATCACACTAACCTACGTGGTTACCCTCTTGAACTGCGATAAGTGATCACTTCCTAGCAGTAGCACATAGACATCAACAATTTATTGAACTTATTACCCATTTATGCACTCGTTGTTACCCTAGTTACTATATATATACAACTTCCCTAAACTATATGTGTATCCATCCAAACTCCATGTCCGAAGACCTAATCATGATTTCTCCCGTCAATTCTATATGTATATACGACTCACTAATCAAAGTCAAACTCAAGTAATCATAACCTATCTCGATGACGAGCAGCTATTCGAACTTCCATGAAGTATTCTCCCTCTTAGCCTTTGTCTGAAATCCATGAGAGATAATAGTTGACGGGAAAGACGTGAAGAATGTTGGAGGAGCCTCTTATTCTTAGTGTCAAGGGTTTTCTTCATGTAAATGTTAAAAAGGAAGGTGAAATATAAAACTAAGTATGAAAAAACACGCCCACTGGTCCGCGATGGCTGCTGTAGCGGTGCCCTGTCTACTGCGGCGGACAGAATCTTGCCCGGGCCCATGATTTTTAACTTTTTTTGAAATTAATTTTTCCCACTATTATTCATTTAAACATCCCATAGGGCTTAGCATTTAAGATCGTAGGCCTAGATTGGGTACGGGTTTTGCGAACTATTAAATAACGATCGGGCGGGTCATTACACATCTAGTCCGGGTTTAGGATACAGAAGTGAAGCCACCAACTCTTCAGTCTATTATAGTGGTTAATGAATTTCCTGTTGTATTCCTGGACGAGCTAACAGGTCTTCCACCAGAGTGAGAGATTGATTTTTCCATAGACGCACTACCAGATACTAAGCCAATATCTATTCCTCCTTACAGAATGGTACCTGCTGAATTGAGGAAGTTGAAGGAGGAACTGAAGGATATTCTTGAAAAGGGCTTTATTAGGCCTAGTTCATCACCGTGAAGAGAACTTATGTTGTTTATAAGAAAGAAGGATGGCTCTTTGCGGATGTGTATTGGCTATAGGCAGCTAAATAAGGTAGCGATAAAAAATAAGTTTCCACTTCCAAGGATTGATGATTTATTTGATCAGTTGCAGGGTACTAAATGGTTCTCGAAGATAGAGTTGAGATCAGGGTATCACTAGGTGAGAGTTAGAGAGAAAGACATTTGGAAGACAGCTTTTAGAACCAGATATGGACATTTCGAGTTTCGCGTAATGTCGTTTGGGTTGACGAATGCACCGGCAGTATTTATGGATCTGATTAATAGTGTATTTAGACACTTCTTATATTTGTTTGTGATTGTGTTTATTGATGATATTCTGGTATACTCTACATCAGAGGTAGAGCATGCAGACCATTTACGCGCTGTTGTTAAAGTTCTCCAAGATCGGAAACTATATGTAAAGTTCTCTAAATGTGAGTTCTGGTTGAATTATATAACTTTTCTGGGGCACATTATTTCAGTTGAGGGTATTCAGGTGGATACCTAGAAGATTGAAGCTGTGAAGACTTGGCTGAGACCTACCACACTTACGGAGGTTCACAATTTTCTAGGCTTGACAGGTTATTATAGGTGATTCGTAGAGGGGTTTTCTTCTATTTCTGCACCACTAATGAAGCTGACTCAGAAATAAACTAAGTTCCAGTGGACGGATGCTTGTGAGGCAGTTTTCAGGAGTTGAAAAATAGATTGACTTCGGCCTCGGTTCTGACACTCCTAGAGGGATCGAAAAGCTATGTTATTTATTATGATGCTTCAGGTGTTAGGTTAGGTTGTGTTTTAATGCAGCACGGTAGAGTTATAGCTTATGCTTCAAGGCAATTAAGGAAGCATGAGAAGAAATATCCAACACATGATCTGGAGTTAGCTGCGGTGATTCATGCATTGAAAATGTAGAGGCATTACTTGTATGGTGTTCATGTGGATATTTATACCGACCGTAAGAGTCTCTAGTATATTTTCAAGCAAAAAGAACTGAATTTACGGCAAAGACAATGGTTAGAATTATTAAAAGATTATGATGTTAGCATTTTGTATCATCCTGGAAGGCGACTGTAGTAGCTGATACTATTAGCCACAAGTCCACGAGTAGCTTATGTGATTGTTACGCCTCGTATTTTTGTACATTTGAATATTTCGAGCTAATGTGCGAGTTGTTAGGAATATTAATTGCGGGCAATGGCAGCATGGAAAATATTGAGAAAGGCTAAGGGCAAGAAGAGAAATTCGCAAAATGGGCCGTGAAATAATGCGGAAGACTAGGGGCAAAATGGTAATATTGAAAAAGTTGAGGGGCAAAATGGTCATTTGCCATATTGGCCATGTGAGGAAAAAGGATGATTAAATAAGTCATCTTTTAGGAAATTCAAAGGAAAAGAAAAGAAAACTCTAGAAAAAAAATTAAGGAAAAGAAGGAAAATCAAGAAAAGTCTAGAGAGGGCATGTGCCCCTCACATGCCTAAGGACTCATATATATATATGTATTCATCTTCCACTCTAAGGCAAGAACAAAAGAAAAAAAAAAGAATGAAGAGGGTGGAGAAATGAAGAGGTTCGGCCATGGCTCTCCAAGTTGAGCCATGGGAAGTTGATCAAGAAAAATTATTTTCTTCGATGTTTTCCACTCTATGGAAGATGCTAAACATCATGGAACAATTGTTGGGGCAAACCAAGCCTTTGTTCATGCAATTCCTCACCTAAGTCATGTTGAAGAACTAAGTGAGAAAGGTGAGTTTTCATCCTCTTTTTATATATTATGGATGCCTAAGTATGTTGTAGTGTATAAAGATGAATGAAATTCATGAAAAATATTGAGGTTGAGGTGATGGCCGAATGGGTATGTGGAAAAAAAAAAAAAAAAAGAAGAAGAAGAAGAAGAAGATTGGATTGAATTCATGTAGTAGCTTGATTGTTGTTAATTCCATAATGAGAAATACATGGAAAACCATGAAGTTAGAGTGTTGGTGTTGGCCGTGTATATGGCCTACTTGGCCGTGTGTGTGGGTGGTATTGTATGGGGATGGTAAATTAAGGTTATGCATATTTTGGGTTGTTGTTGTTATGAATTCTAAGTTAACAATGAAAGTGTGACGATTTTAATCGAAGTTGTAAATGTTGGAGGCTTAGCGTGTGTTGTGTCATGTGCGTGTTGTGTTGTGTTGCATGGAAAGAATGGATTCTATGTAGGATGTGTTTGTTGTTGATGTTATGTATAGAAATGGACGGAAATGTATGAAAATATGTAAGAAATGATCATGGTCGAATTATAGGTGTTTCGGTAGGTTAATGAAAATTGATGTTATTTGACATTCTAGTTGTCGTCGTTATGAAGAATGAAAGTTGTGTTGTAGTTAGCATACATGAATGATGATGAAATGTATGGCTGTTGTTGAATTGGAAGGTTTCGGATGAAGTAGCATGTTGATTAAGTTGTTGAAATATTATGAGAATTGAATTGGATATTGAAGTGTCGTTAGTATGATTGTTGGCATGTTGTTAGTTTGGCCGGGTTGCCTTCCCGGGGTGTTGTTTGATTGAAATCGGCCAAGTTTAACTTGGTGGCATGGTGTATGTGCGGGGGAAGTGTCACAAAATTTCGGTAGCCAAATGTCGTTTAAGAATCCAACTCCAAAATGCACTAACCAAGATTTGGTAAACTTGACCAAATTGAAAATTTTGGCGGATTTGCAACGCGGATTTGGAGTAGCGGATGGAGCGGAAAGAGGTATGTAAGGCTTCACTTCCTTTCTTTGGCATGTCTTAGATATACTAGGCTTGAAAACGTGTCTCGGGGATTTCCCTAACTCTAGAAATCCGAGATTGAAAAACGGTTACTATTCATTCAAAGTGGCATTGAACCAAAAGTGCTTAAATCGTGAAAGAAAGGTCGAAACACCCTAGGACTTGCAAGAATACGACCCGATCACCCTAAGACTTCCATAAGTAACATTATGAAATATATTATACGTAAATTGTGTATGCCGCCTCATTTGACTCGAGGTGGGCCCACTATTCCCCTAATTTCCTCCTATGGCTCCCTTTGGTTTATTTCAATACTACGATTAAAGGAAACTTTTGGATATTATTCCGACTACTAATTAAGAATTTGTTTTAACTAAACCCTCGACCCCAAGGTGTGACTTTCTTTACTAAAAGATTACAAGTGTTTTCCAAAACATACATTCTTCTTTAAAAACTAAGCTTTACAATATTTTTCTTTCTTTACTAAAAGTTTACAAATGTTTTTCCAAAATATACATTTTTCTTTAAAAACTAAGTTTTACAATATTGCCAGTTTTTATGACCTAAACCACGACTATGATCCTATGACGACCATGAATCTATAATGTCTAAGATCTATGACGATTATGTTCCTATGATGACTATGATTGGCTATGATTCTATGATGTCTATGATCCTATGATGCCCATGATTCTATGGGGACTATGATTCTATGATGACTATGATCCTATGATAGCCATGATTCTATGATGACTACGATTCTATGACGACTATGATTCTATGATGTCAGATATGCTATGTCTATGACCCGACATGCTATGACATGTTCTATGTTGATAATCTCGCCTTACGATTATCGTTCCTTCAAGGCGAGACAAAGCGACCATGATTATTCCATAATGCGATCGGAGGTTTCCGACCTTACGTCACTCCGATAAGTACATGATTTCTTTGGGTTCTCCTGCATGCTAAATATGAACAAGGGTTGGGGGGATGGGAACTATGTATATTTGGGAATTGGGAAGGAACTATGTATCATTGCCACCTGGTCAGCTGGCTTATCATCCCGGACGCGGGATGCCCGGACGCGGGATTCATGGCAGAGCTGGAGTATTCCGGCGCTATGTGGGCGAGCCGCCTCGTGCGGTACTATGACCTGATATGACCAAGTAAGCATGCATGGCATCGCTTGTAGGGTACTTATATGCACAGGTTACTCTGCTATCCTATGATATGTTCTATGTTCCCTGCAGCTATCACTCATATGCTCGGGTTACAGCTTTACATTATATGATCCTGATATACCGGACGTGACTTTACATGATATATTCCCTATGTACAGGATACTCTCTCTCTCTCACATGATATGCTTTACATCTCTATACTGTTGTTGTACATGATCACATCTCTTTCTATGTTACTATTCATGCCTTATATACTCAGTACATTGTTCGACATCGACCCCTCTTCTTCGGGGCTGCGTTTCGTGCCGCGCGGTACACTCCCACGACGCAAAATTAGTATAGAAGATGTTTCGGCGAAGTTGGCGAACTCCGCTTGCTGCGGGAGTGTAGCGAGTCGGGCGCACACGTGCTATGGTCCATGATTACAGTTAGAGACTTTGCAGACAGAGTCGTGGGTCTAAGGTGTCAGCTTTAAAAAGAGTCTCACCGATTGACGTGTTTTATTATACAGAGCCCTCATGTTTTCAAACTGTATTTACTTTGAGAAATGACGAAAGGATTTTCAGAAAAAAAAAACTACTATGTATTTTACTTCATTTTGTCTTAAGAATCCAAAGAGTGCATATGTGTAATAAGAGTTAGCGGGTTCGCTCGGCTCCGTACACGGGGTCGGGTGCCCATCACACCCTAGTTAAGTCGGGGTGTGACAAAGTGGTATCAGAGCAGGTCGGTCCAAGGGTTGTCTGCAAAGTCGTGTCCGGTAGAGTCCTGTTTATGGGTGTGAAGCCGGCCACATCTATAGACAGGAGGCTGCGGGGCATTTAGGAACTATTGACCTTCTTTCTGCCTTAAGATCGTGCGATAGAGCCAAGTTATAGGAAAAAGAAATTCCTTATATACGCTTCAGGTACGACGGAAGAAGCAAGGAAAGGGAATACTGCGAATAAGTAAAGCATGAGGCATGTTGTTCCGGAAAGGTTATGGGTATGGCATGACGACGAAGGTGTGATTGCTACCCTCGAGGATCTGCAAGTCCAGTATATGAGGTAGCCATACACGCAGGCGGAGATTGAGCATCGAGAATGGAAAAAGGGTAAAACGGTCATTATAGAAGAAAAGACGCGTTACGAAAACGTCTCGGAGGTTGTGAAGTTTTAATTGGCTACAGATCGGGTAATAAAGGTCATGTAAGGAAGCGGACGCGAAAACGTCAGCATTAAGACACCGAATTTCAGTGAAGTTTCGAAGTTAAGCGTGCTCGAGAGAGCAATTCTATGATGGGTGACCCCCCTGGGAAGTGAACCAAAAGCTCTACAAATTGAGATACAAGGGACGAATGAGTAGTTAAGAGTAATCTAAGGAAACAAGAATATATGGATGGATGGAGACTTTTAAGAAGACGCGTAAGATGAGGTGGATTAGTTCGGAAAAGAGATGAAGTGCATCACACCGAGAATTAGGATAGGCTTGAACAGCGTTTGAACGTATTTTGTGGGCTAGTTAATAGTGATTATATATATGTGTATATGAAGGTATAGGATATCCCAAATATGATTGTATCAGTGGACATGTGAATCCCAGCAACCGAAGTTACGGTATAGAAGGCATAAATCGAGTAAGGGTACCGAAGTTCGAATGACAGCAAGAGTAAATGACACAAGTGTTGCGAAGTAAACTATTATTACTCTATTATAGATTGAGATTGGGAATGAGGATGCGAGACGAAGTATAAATGGATAATGGTATAGGTGCGCCCCAAAAGGGGGGAAGCAGGTGAGAGAAATGTAAGGATGAGATAAAGACAGTTAATATGGTAGTGTGTTTGATATGGACGCTTGAGCTACTGAGGAGACCTTTTACTGAAGTGAATTAATGAGGTCGGGGAAACCGACAATAATCGGATGGAAGTCCGGATAATGTTTAAGGTAATATGAGAAGTTCGCACAAACTTTGAGTAGTGCGACGCCAGAAAATGGACGTATGTAAAGAGGAAGAGTATGACAAAGAGAACGGTATTGGACAAGGTATGAAGGATGGGAAATAACTTCAAAAGGGAGCTCCCCCGAGGTGCTTATGCGACCCTGTAAGACTAGTTGAACATTCGGGGACGAATGTTCTAAAGGGGTGAAGGATGTTACGCCTCGTATTTTTGTACATTTGAATATTTCGAGCTAATGCGAGTTGTTAGGAATATTAATTGCGGGCAATGGCAGCATGGAAAATATTGAGAAAGGCTAAGGGCAAGAAGAGAAATTCGCAAAATGGGCCGTGAAATAATGCGGAAGACTAGGGGCAAAATGGTAATATTGAAAAAGTTGAGGGGCAAAATGGTCATTTGCCATATTGGCCATGTGAGTAAAAGGATGATTAAATAAGTCATCTTTTAGGAAATTCAAAGGAAAAAGAAAAGAAAACTCTAGAAAAAAATTAAGGAAAAGAAGGAAAATCAAGAAAAGTCTAGAGAGGGCATGTGCCCCTCACATGCCTAAGGACTCATATATATATATGTATTCATCTTCCACTCTAAGGCAAGAACAAAAGAAAAAAAGAATGAAGAGGGTGGAGAAATGAAGAGGTTCGGCCATGGCTCTCCAAGTTGAGCCATGGGAAGTTGATCAAGAAAATTATTTTCTTCGATGTTTTCCACTCTATGGAAGATGCTAAACATCATGGAACAATTGTTGGGGCAAACCAAGCCTTTGTTCATGCAATTCCTCACCTAAGTCATGTTGAAGAACTAAGTGAGAAAGGTGAGTTTTCATCCTCTTTTATATATTATGGATGCCTAAGTATGTTGTAGTGTATAAAGATGAATGAAATTCATGAAAAATATTGAGGTTGAGGTGATGGCGAATGGGTATGGAAAAAAAATGAAGAAGAAGAAGAAGAAGAAGATTGGATTGAATTCATGTAGTAGCTTGATTGTTGTTAATTCCATAATGAGAAATACATGGAAAACCATGAAGTTAGAGTGTTGGTGTTAGCCGTGTATATGGCCTACTTGGCCGTGTGTGTGGGTGGTATTGTATGGGGATGGTAAATTAAGGTTATGCATATTTTGGGTTGTTGTTGTTATGAATTCTAAGTTAACAATGAAAGTGTGACGATTTTAATCGAAGTTGTAAATGTTGGAGGCTTAGCCGTGTGTTGTGTCATGTGCGTGTTGTGTTGTGTTGCATGGAAAGAATGGATTCTATGTAGGATGTGTTTGTTGTTGATGTTATGTATAGAAATGGACGGAAATGTATGAAAATATGTAAGAAATGATCATGGCCTAATTATAGGTGTTTCGGTAGGTTAATGAAAATTGATGTTATTTGACATTCTAGTTGTCGTCGTTATGAAGAATGAAAGTTGTGTTGTAGTTAGCATACATGAATGATGATGAAATGTATGGCTGTTGTTGAATTGGAAGGTTTCGGATGAAGTAGCATGTTGATTAAGTTGTTGAAATATTATGAGAATTGAATTGGATATTGAAGTGTCGTTAGTATGATTGTTGGCATGTTGTTAGTTTGGCCGGGTTGCCTTCCCGGGGTGTTGTTTGATTGAAATCGGCCAAGTTTAACTTGGTGGCATGGTGTATGTGCGGGGGGAAGTCTTTGCCAAAATTTCGGTAGCCAAATGTCGTTTAAGAATCCAACTCCAAAATGCACTAACCAAGATTTGGTAAACTTGACCAAATTGAAAATTTTAAGGCGGATTTGCAACGTGGATTTGGAGTAGCGGATGGAGCGGAAAGAGGTATGTAAGGCTTCACTTCCTTTCTTTGGCATGTCTTAGATATACTAGGCTTGAAAACGTGTCTCGGGGATTTCCCTAACTCTAGAAATCCGAGATTGAAAAACAGTTACTATTCATTCAGTGGCATTGAACCAAAAGTGCTTAAATCGTGAAAGAAAGGTCGAAACACCCTAGGACTTGCAAGAATACGACCGATCACCCTAAGACTTCCATAAGTAACATTATGAAATATATTATACGTAAATTGTGTATGCCGCCTCATTTGACTCGAGGTGGGCCCACTATTCCCTAATTTCCTCCTATGGCTCCCTTTGGTTTATTTCAATACTACAGTTAAAGGAAACTTTTGGATATTATTCCGACTACTAATTAAGAATTTGTTTTAACTAAACCCTCGACCCCAAGGTGTGACTTTCTTTACTAAAAGATTACAAGTGTTTTCCAAAACATACATTCTTCTTTAAAAACTAAGCTTTACAATATTTTTCTTTCTTTACTAAAAGTTTACAAATGTTTTTCCAAAATATACATTTTTCTTTAAAAACTAAGTTTTACAATATTGCCAGTTTTTATGACCTAAACCACGACTATGATCCTATGACGACCATGAATCTATAATGTCTAAGATCCTACGACGATTATGTTCCTATGATGACTATGATTGGCTATGATTCTATGATGTCTATGATCCTATGATGCCCATGATTCTATGGGGACTATGATTCTATGATGACTATGATCTATGATAGCCATGATTCTATGATGACTACGATTCTATGACGACTATGATTCTATGATGTCAGATATGCTATGTCTATGACCCGATATGCTATGACATGTTCTATGTTGATAATCTCGCCTTATGATTATCGTTCCTTCAAGGCGAGACAAAGCGACCATGATTATTCCATAATGCGATCGGAGGTTTCCGACCTTACGTCACTCCGATAAGTACATGATTTCTTTGGGTTCTCTGCATGCTAAATATGAACAAGGGTTGGGGGATGGGAACTATGTATATTTGGGAATTGGGAAGAACTATGTATCATTGCCACACAGTCGGTGGCTTATCATCCCGGACGCGGGATGCCGGACGCGGGATTCATGGCGGCTGGAGTATTCCGGCGCTATGTGGGCGAGCCGCCTCGTGCGGTACTATGACCTGATATGACCAAGTAAGCATGCATGGCATCCGCCCCCAGGGGTACTTATATGCACAGGTTACTCTGCTATCCTATGATATGTTCTATGTTCCCTGCAGCTATCACTCATATGCTCGGGTTACAGCTTTACATTATATGATCCTGATATACCGGACGTGACTTTACATGATATATTCCCTATGTACAGGATACTCTCTCTCTCTCACATGATATGCTTTACATCTCTATACTGTTGTTGTACATGATCACATCTCTTTCTATGTTACTATTCATGCCTTATATACTCAGTACATTGTTCGTACTGACCCCTCTTCTTCGGGGGCTGCGTTTCATGCCGCGCAGGTACACTCAGACGACGCAAAATTAGCATAGAAGATGTTTCAGCGAAGTTGGCGAACTCCGCTTGCCTGCGAGTGTAGCCGAGTCCGCACACGTGCTATGGTCCATGATTACGATTTAGAGACTTTGCGAACGAGTCGTGGGTCTAAGGTGTCGACCTTTAACCCAAGAGTCTCACCGATTGACGTGTTTTATTATACGGAGCCCTCATGTTTTCAAACCGATTTACTTTGAGAAATGACGAAAGGATTTTCTTAAAAAAAAAAACTACTATGTATTTTACTTCATTTTGTCTTAAGAATCCAAAGAGTGCATATGTGTAATAAGAGTTAGCGGGTTCGCTCGGCTCCGTACACGGGGTCGGGTGCCCATCACACCCTAGTTAAGTCGGGGTGTGACAGTGATGTCCAGCCAAAGAAAAAGAAGTTAGTTCGTGAGCTTCACCAGTTAGCAATTCTAGGAGTTCAATTATTAGACACGGGTGATACGGGAATTACTATTCATGATGTCGCAGTTCCATCTTTAGTAGCTGAGGTGAAAGAGTGCCAGTACAAAGATCCCATGTTAGTTCACTACAAAGATACATCTCCTCAAAAGAAGAAGTCAACATTTGAGATTGCTGAAGATTTAGTTCTTAGGTATCGAGATAGACTATGTGTTCCTGATGTTGCAGGACTACGTCGTTAGATTATGGGAGAGGCTCATTACTCCCGTTATTCTATTCATCCGAGGACAACTAAGATGTATCATGACATGAAGAAAGTTTATTGGTGGGATGGAATAAAGAAAGACATAGCAGAGCTCGTAGCCCAGTGTCCTAACTGGCAGCAGATGAAGATTGAGCATCAGAAGCCGGGCGGACTATTATAGACTATGGAGATCCCGACTTGGAAGTGGGAAGTAATTCATATGGATTTCATTACTGTTACACCTTGTAGTTTTGCGCATCGAGATTCGTAGTATGTTGGTGTCTTAGTTTTGGACATCGGGATTTGTTTCAAGGACATATGACGTTGGACTTGTTTAACTTGTCTTTATAAGTGCTTAAATTCCTATTTGGTGAGTTACGAAAGAAATGGAGAATAAGTGAATCGAAGCAGGAAGTTTCGTCAAAAGTTATTTTTGGAAAAACATGATATATGGGTCGTATAAGTGGGATATGATTCGTATTTTGAGATATGGACCATATTTAAGGATACATAAATGTAGCAGAAAAGCAGAAATTTCAGGTGGTATTATACGGCCAGCAAATTGGCTGTATAATTTTATAAAAGGTTATCAAATTTTATAGAGAAGCAGAAATGATGGTGGCATTATATGAATGAATTATATAGACCGTATAATATTATACATCCAGTAAGTTGGCTATATAATATTATACGGCCAAGTTATACGAACCGTATAATACAAGTCAGTGAAAATTTTCAGAATTTAAGTACGACTACCCCTCTTCATTTTAGTCATTTTAACCATACTCCTAAGTTCAAGAGAGCTCTAGAAACATCTCCAAATATATCCCAACACATTTCCAAGCCAAAATAAAGGATCAAAGTAAAGATCAAAGCACTTAGGGTTTCAAAGTGAGATTTAAATTTGATCCTTCTTCTTGCAAAGCTTTGAAGGGTAATTTTAAGGTGAAGTGACTTTTGAAGTTAAAGTGTTCTTTAATTTTGAGGTAAGATTTCATCTTTGTTTCATGCTTATGAGTTTATTTTGTGATTATCTTTGAGATTTGGGGAGGAGAAATTGGAGGAAAAGTTCAAATATGAATTTGATGATATTTTGAGTTGTAAATTAACTTGAGCTATAATTATTAGCATGTTTTAAGAATAATCTTGTTATGAGGGATAATAATGATGTTAAAGAGGTGTAGTATACAAGTGTATAAGAGGTTGTGTTAAAGTTGTTAAAAAATTGATTATGAGAAGAAGTTTTGGGATTGAATTGAGCTTAGTTTGAGTGAAATCTTTTGATTAGTGTATTGTTGATGTTGTTATTGTCGTTTGGGAGTTGTTTGGGAATTTGGTGGAAGTAGATAAAATAGAGGAAGTCCTGCCCAAATTCTGGTAGCTCACTAATTACTCTAGTTTGAGCTTATGAGTATTTTCAAGACTTAACTCTAGTATGAATTCCCTTGAATGTAGATTTGTGAGCTTGGGAGAAGAAACATTAAGTAGTTAAGGATACAAAAAGGTATGTTAAGGCTAACCCTTCCTTTCTTAAGGCATGATTCCTTTGTTGTGAACCTATACATGATATCCATAACGTCCCTATTCCTAAAAATGCTAGAAGCTTATGACTCTCAAGGTTCTTATGATATTGTTGATAAATGTCCTCCATGATGATGATTCCATTTCTAGAGATACCAAAGCTTATAGTTCTTGATGTTCTCATGATATTATTAAGCTTGTTGCATGGCTATTGATCCTGTGCATTGTTGTTGATCTCATCTTATGATAGTTGTTCCTTCAAGGTGAGCTATAGCGATGATGATTCCATAATGACACATCAGAGGTTACCGAACTTACGTCACTCCGATAGATTTATAGCTGTTATTTGGGCTCTCATGCATGCTTTACACATATGTATGTATTTTCTCACACCACACCACGTTATAGTCGGCTGGGCAGGCACGTAGATGTGCACACCACTGCAGTAGGCAGGTTATGATGTTACCCCGAATGCGGGATGATGATAACACCAAGCCTAAATGGTCGGGCAGGATACTATATATATGTATGTATGAAAATGTTTTTTTTTAAAAGCTAAGCATGCATGACATCTGCCTTAAGAAGCTATCAGAGTTACGGATTGATCCCTTTATCTTATGTTACCTTCATACTTTCCTTATTTTGTTACTCAAGCATTACATACGCAGTACATTATTCGTACTGCTGTCTTTTTTGTTTGTGGACGCTGCGTTCAGCCCACAAATAGACAGGGAGATGGACTAGACCCCTAGGCTGCTTCATCAGCGATTGTACAGGAGCACTCCATTTGTTTCAGAGTTGTGGTTCAGCTAGTATTATTCTTTTATGCACATATATGGGATGGCGGGATCCTATCCCGTCTTTATGAGGCTCATAGACAGATGTATATAGTTAGATGTCTGATAACCTTATTGGTTCATATTTTTGTGTATCATTTTGGCAGCCTTGTCAGCTTGCATACTTGGGCATAGTTGATGATCATTATATAGATGTGCTTTTATCTTTTGGACTCATGCCCTTAGAGATTATGACATTTATGAGTTATCTTTTGTGGTCCACCTAGATATGAACACGAGAAGTATGTTAAGAGGTGCTCGATAGGTTAGCTCCGGGTGCTTGTCATGGCCCTCCGATTGGGTCGTGACAATTACAGGCTTGCCTCGTTCTCAACGTAAGTTTGACTCTATATAGGTGATTGTGGATAGGCTTACAAAATTAGCCCATTTTCTACCTTTAAGGACTACTTACTCAGTCAAGGATTATGTGAAGCTTTATATCAAGGAGATAATCTGACTTCATGGTGTTCCGGTATCTATCACCTCTGACAGGGGTGTGCAGTTTACAGCTAATTTCTAGAGGTCTTTCCATAAGGGTTTGGAGACTCAGGTGAATCTTAGCACAGCACTTCACCCCTAGACTGATGGACAGGCTGAGCGCATTATTCAGACTCTTTAAGATTTGCTACGGGCATGTGTACTAGACTTCAGAGGTAGCTGGGATGATCATTTACCGCTTATTGAGTTCGCGTATAATAACAGTTATCATTCAAGTATTCAGATGGCCCCATATGAAGCTTTATATGGGCAAAAGTGCAAGTCACCAATTGGATGGTTCAAAGTGGGGGAGACTAAGTTAGTAGGTCCAGATTTTATTCAACAAGCAGTAGAAAAGGTCAAGCTTACTCAAGATCGACTATGGTCAACTCAAAGTCATCAGAAGTCATAAGCAGATAATCGTCGCAAAGACTTAGAGTTCCAAGTTAATGACTGGGTATTCTTGAAGGTATCGCCTATAAAAGGCATTATGAGATTTGGTAAGAAAGGAAAACTTAGTCCTCGATATATATTTGGCCTTATAGGATTGTACGTTGAGTGGGTCAGGTGGCCTATGAATTAGATCTTTCCTCAGACTTGGAGTCCGGTCTTCTATGTATTGATGATTCTGAAGTGTGTGGGAGACCCTTCAAGATTTGTGCCCATTGATGATGTTCAGGTTATTGAACAACTATCATATGAAGAGGTTCCCATTGCCATTCTAGATAGACAGGTTCGGAGATTGAGAATTAAGCATGTTGCTTCAGTTAAAGTCCTGTGGAGAAACAAGAATATGGAGGAGATGACTTGGGAAGCTGAAGAAGATATGAAGTCTAGATATCCTCATCTATTTTCAGCTCCAGAAAGATCCAGACTACATCACGACGTCTTCAGGTATGCCTTACTTATCAGCTACTCATATTGGTCGTGTGGGGCCATTTTTGTTATTGTTTGCTGTGTCGCTGTATATTTTAGGTTGCCATGGCAGGTTGGTATTTGTACAGTTATAGAGGAGACTCTGTTGAAATTAAGTAGAATATTTAGAAGTTAACATTCGAGGACGAATGTTTCTAAGGGGGGAAGAATGTTACACCTTGTAGTTTTGTGCATTGAGATTCTGTTACATCATGGAAATTTCGTGTCGTTTGTATTAAGAGTAAACTAGCACAAGCCTAAAGTGAATATGAATCCCTTACAAGGTTAAGGATGTTATCTAATAATTCCAAGTATGTGCCTTAAGGTTTCAAAGTCATATGTAGCGACCGAAGTAAGCTCGTCAAAGGAATTGGAATTTGAGTCATGTTTTGGGAAGATTTTATATCATTTGAGTTATACATTGTTTAATAATGCCTTGAGAAGGATCTATAGGGCTCCTTATATGGTTAATGAAGTTTTACACAAGTGCCAAGAAGGTTCCATAAGGATTGGAGGTCAAACGAATCGAAAAGAATGCATTTTCACGAAATTGGGGAAAATTGGGCAATATGTGACCGCATATTGGCTGGAAACTCCCCATTTTGGGTAAGATTTATGCCCAAAACCACCCCCATGTTGTGGACGGAGTATGCGGCCGCATACTCAGTATGTTGAGCCTCATACTCACCGCAACACTGAGCGGTGCGGTGAATTGGACACCTTTTTAAACCCCAAAAGACCCCATTCTTCACATTAACTTTCCATACTTATTTCCCCATATTAAAAGTAGGTTCTTAAGAGTTCTTGAAGGTTCCCCAATGTTCTAAACCTTTCCATATCATCAAGAGAGAAGAGCAACATCAAAACCCCAAAGCTAATCCATGGAAGGTTATGGTTCTTGCTTCTCTTCAAAGTTATGATGAACTTGGTCTTGAAAGGAGCTGAGGGAGGTGAAGTTCCCCCAAATAAGATATTCTTCCTATTA
>NC_081343.1:11669302-11691972 GCF_029784015.1 Lycium ferocissimum | reverse complement strand
CATCATTCTTATCATAACATGCTTATCATAACTCATCATGGTATGCCTGACATCATATGCGTATTACCATATATGCATAGGGACTCTTAGCTATTCATACTTTATCGGGGTGACGTAAGGTCGTGGACCCCCGATGTCATTATGAGCATTCTTACGTATTCTGCCTCACCTTGAAGGAACAAGCATAAGGTGAGTGTGAACAATGATCAATATCATTAAATTACATAAACGTCATCATTAGCCTCTTAGAGGTATCATATCATAGGCTATGGCATTTCTAGACTTTAGCTTGCTATCATCATTTTCGTATTCATCTTATATTTCTTATCTCGTATAGCTATTCATGAGAGAGGACTCTTAACTTTCTTGGAGATGGAACATTCATAGTAAAAGGAGAAATTCATGCCATAGGACTTATGCCTTAGAAGTAAAGGGATTAGCCTCGCATACCTTTGCCACTTAACTATTCTAGTGCTCGCTTGTGCTCCTTGAATGCACTCGTTTACCTTGATGGAATTCGTATCGTCATTAGCTATAAAATCGTGAAAACATACTTACTAAAGCTATAGAAATTTGGGCAGCGCTTCCTTTGTTTATACTACTTTCCGCCATATTTTATATCAACTCCCAACATTCATAATAATCATCACAATATGATTAACAACAATCATCATTCATTCATCTTATTTGCATTTCATAATCTCACTTCAATTTCCCATAATCATGACTAAAAATCCATCGTCATATTCTTTCGTATCCAACACTCATTTCATGTCTATAGGTCATTTATAACACATTTATATCACAACCCAACAACATTCATGATTCAATTCCAACTATGTCTCAAACATCACTATTCATCATTCATAACCCATTTTGCTATTCTCTTTTAATGACCAAGTATTTCAACTCCTATATACCTTAAACAACATATAAATATCATGAATCTTACCTTAGATGTTTTAGGAACAAGCCTTGGTTGCTAATACTCCTCTTTGAGCAAAACCCTAGTTTTTCTCCATTTGGATTTCTTGACTTGGATGATCTTTGATGATTCCCTTTACTCTTGATTCACTTATTTGATGTTTTTGATCCTCAAATATCCTTGAAAACTTGTGTAATAATTGTAGAGAGAGATTCTAGAGAGAAGTGGTGTAGTGTAGAAATGAAATAAAATAAGTCTTGGTCCTCATATTTAATGAATTCGAAATCTATTGTTGAGGTGAACAGTGGTCGTCCATGGAGGTTTACGGTCCGTATTCCACTTTACGGACCGTCCCTCGTGGTCGTATTTAACCTTAAGCAGAACCAGAAACCTTGGCAGCATGCATGGTGATTTACGACCATGGTTTACGGGCCGTATTTCACTTTACGGTCCGTCCATAAATGTCGTATTTAACCATTTCTCCACCCGAGCGAAAGTTGAAACCTTTGCATGCCATTTTACGACAGCGATTTACGGACCGTATTCCACTTTACGGTCCGTATTTGGATTTCACGACCCTTTGGGCAGTTTTGCCAACTTCCAACTTTTCACCTTTCTAGACTTTTTATTCTACTCATTCCCATCCATTTACATACATTGCCCATGAAACATTATACATTCGTACTCCTCGCTCTCATCACTAGTTCGTCCACTTGCGTACCAATGGGAAATTTTTTCGAGGTGTAACAATAACCTTATCGGATCATTTCTTTTTTATCATTTTTTACAGCCTTGTCGGCTTGTATACCTATATATATTTGGGCTTAGTTGATGATAATCATATAGACGAGCTATTATTTTTGCGAATTTATGCTCCTTTAGATCATGATATTCAAAAGTTATCTTTCATGGTCCACCTAGAATAATAATGAGAAGTATGCTAATAGGTGAACGGTAGGTTAGCTCCGGGTACCCGTCATGGCCCTCCAGTTTGGTCGTGATAAAGGTGGTATCAGAGCAGTTCATCCTAGGGTGTGTCTACAAGCCGTGTCCGGTAGAGTCTTGTTTATGGGTGAGAAGAGCACCACACTTATAACCAGGAGGCTGTGGGGTGTTTAGAAATGATTGACCTTTCTTTCTCATCATAGATCGTGCGATAGAGATATGATATAAGAATTTCCCTTTTCCTAATCGTGTGTTACATTTTTAGCGATGCCTGTGAAGAGAAAAGCAACAGCGGCCCAAAAGGGCAAGACAGTGAAAAGTAAGAGGGCTGAGCAGGAACCGCCCGCAGACATAGAGGAGAGTGAGTCCAAGAGTGAGGTTCAATCTCAGACCTCTCATACTCCACCTATTTTAGAAGAGCACAAAGGAGCCTCAGCTCCAGCTCCAACACCCCAGTTCCTCCACCAGATGCCTCAAACCAGGAGATGAGAGAGGCCATCCATATGCTGACCCAGTTAGTAGCCGCTCAGGCTCAGTGGCTAGGTGCGGGCCATGTTAATAGGGGTCAGAGCAAGAAGGCCAGGTTTTTAGGGTTTGACAGTGAGTTCAGAGGTGGCCCAAGGCAGCAGTTCTCTAAACGCTCAGCTCATTCAGCAGCTAGTGTGCCTCCACAGTTTCCTGGACCCAGGTTTGATAGACCCACTTATTTTGGGCTAGCTCAGAGTCCCAGATTTCCCAGTTCTCAGATTAGGACTGGCTTTAGTTAGATGAGACCACCTATACCACGATGTACTCAGTGTGGTAAGTTACATTGGGGACCGTGCCAATTGGGTTTAGATGTTTGTTATGCCTACGGTCGGCCAGGTCATATCAAGCGTGACCATCCATCGATAGGTGGGAGAGGTAGGGTCCAGCCCACAGGATCAGCAGATAGTTTTTCGTCATCTGTACGCCCTCTAGGGTAAAGCTCATGGACACCAGCAGGCCGTGGTAGGGGTAGAGGAGGAGTGTCCAGTTCGAGTGGTCCTCAGTATCGTATCTATGCACTAGCTGGGCGACAGGATCTTGAGTCTTCTCCTAATGTTGTCACAAGTATATTATCACTATTCTCTTATGATATATATGCATTGATTGATTCGGGTTGTACCTATCATAGGTTACTCCTTATGTTGTTGGTCGGTTTGGGGTGACACCTGAATCGATTAAAACCTTTCGAATATCTACACCGTTGGTCATCTAGTGATAGTTAGATGGGTGTATAGAAATTGTATGGTTGTAGTTTGCGACCGCCAAACCATGGCTGATTTGATTGAGCTGAAAATGGTAGATTTTGATGTCATTATAGGTATGGATTGGTTGACCTCCTGTTATGCCAATGTTGATTGCAGAACAGAAATGGTTAGTTTCTAGTTTTTGGGAGATTGATTTCGCTCTTGATGTGTTACCGAATACTAAGCCCATATCTATTCTTCCTTAAAAAATGGCTCCTACAGAATTGAGGGAATTGAAGGAGCAACTAAAAGATTTGCTTGAGAAAGGCTTATTTGGGCCTAGTTCGTCGCCATGGGGAGCACCTGTGTTGTTTGCAAGAAAGAAAGATGGTTCCTTGTGGATGTGTATTGACTAAAGGCAGTTGAATAAGGTTACAATAAAAAATAAATATCCACTTCCAAGGATTGATGATTTATTTGATCAGTTGTCGGGTGCCAAATAGTTCTCAAAGATAGATCTGAGATCGAGGTACCACCAGGTGAGAGTTAGGGAGGAGGACATTTTGAAGACAGCCTTTAGAACTAGATATGGTCATTTCGAGTTCGAGTAATGTCGTTTGGATTGACTAATGCACTGGCGGTATTCATGAATTTGATGAATAATGTGTTCAGGCAATTCCTAGATCTATTTGTGATTGTGTTTATCGCTGATATCCTGGTATACTCTCGATCCGAGGCAGAACAGGCAGATCATTTACGTGTTGTCCTTAGACTTCTTCAAGCTCGGGAGCTGTATGCAAAGTTTTCAAAATGTGGGTTCTGATTGAATTCTGTAACTTTTCTGGAGCATATTATTTCAACTGATGGTATTCGGGTGAATACCAAAAAGATTAAAACTATGAAGACTTGGTCAAGGCCTACAACACCTACGGATGGTTTATAGTTTTATGGGCTTGGCAGGTCATTATAGAAGATTTGTAGAAGGCTTTTCTTCCTGCACCATTGGTGAAGTTGACTCAGAAATCAGCTAAATTTTAGTGGACGGATGCTTGTGAGCGCAGTTTCCAGAAGCTGAAGAACAGATTGACTTCGGCTCCTATCCTAACACTTCCAAAAGGATTGGAGGGCTATGTTATTTATTGTGATGCTTCAGGTGTTGGGCTAAGTTGTGTGTTGAGACAATATGGTAAGGTGGTTGCTTATGCTTCAAGGCAATTACGGAAACATGAGAAAAACTACCCGACCCATGATCTACAGTTAGTTGTGGTTATTCATGCATTGAAGATGTAGAGACATTATTTATATGGCGTTCATGTTGATATTTATACGGACCACAAGAGTCTCCAGTATATTTTCAAGCAGAAGGAGTTGAATCTACGGCAAAGACGGTGGTTAGAAAGGATAATGTAGTTGCTGATGCTCTTAGCCGCTAATCCATGGGTAGATTATGTGATGTTCAGCCAGAGAAGAGGGAGTTAGCCCGTGAAATTTAACAGTTAGCCAGCCTAGGAGTTCGCTTGATGGACTCAGGCAATATGGAAGTCACTGTCAAGAATTCAGCTGTCCCATCCTTAGTAGTGGAGGCAAAAAAGCGCCGACATGAGGACCCTTATGTTAACTCATTACAGAGGCAAACTTCCTCAAAAGAAAAAGTCACCATTTGAGATTTCTATAGATGGATTTCTCAGGTATCGAGGCATATTATATGTTCCGGATATCGTAGGATTACGTCGACAGATTTTGGGAGAAGCCCATCCTTCCCGCTATTCTGTTCATCTAGGAGCGACAAAGATGTATCATGACATTAAATCCATTTATTGGTGGGGTGGAATGAAGAAAGACATAGCGGAGTTCGTAGCTCAAGGTCCTAACTGTCAACAAGTAAAGATCGAGCATCAGAATCCTGGGGGATTGTTGCAATCTATGGAAATTCCAACTTAGAAATGGGAAGTGATTAATATGGAATTCATTATAGGCTTGCCTCATTCTCAGCATAAGTATGATTCTATATGGGCGCAAGTGTAGATCACCAATTGGATGGTTTAAATTGGGGAAGAATAAGTTAATAAGGCCAGATTTGATCCAGTAAGCACTGGAAAAGGTCAAGCTTATTCAGAATTGACTATTGGCAGCTCAGAGTCGTCAGAAATCCTATGCAGATAATCACCGGCAAGACTTGGAATTCCAAGTTAATGATTGGGTATTCTTGAAGGTGTCACCTATGAAAGGTGTGATGAGATTTGGTAAGAAGGGCAAGCTTAGCCCTCGGTATATGGGGTTTACAAGATTGTGCATAAGGTAGGCCAGGTGGCTTATAAGTTAGATCTACCTTCAGAATTGGAGTCAATCCATCCAGTTTTTCATGTATCAATGCTTCGCAAGTGTATTGGAGACCCTCCCAGAATTGTATCTGTGGATGATGTCCAGTTAACTGAGAAATTACCTTACGAAGAAAAGCCCATTGCGATTCTAGATAGGAGAGTTCAGAGAATCAAAACTAAAGATGTAGCTTCAGTTAAAGTTCTATGGAGAAACAATAACAGAGAAGAAACGACTTAGGAGGTGGGGAGGATATGAAGTCTAGGTATCCACATCTGTTTCCACTCCCTAGGAGGTTCGGATAGAGGCACCATTGTCCTCAGGTATGTAATGATTCTTCTTTTTTATGATTTCTTGGTCGTGTGTGGCCATTATTGTTGTTGTTATTGTAACCTTGTGAGGCATTGTATATTTTGGGTTATTGTGGCGGGATGGTAGTGGCATATTTTGTTACACTTTGGAAATTTCCCATTAGCGTATAGTGAATAGACTAACAAAGGGCATGACGTATACGATGTTCTGATAAGTAAGAAATAACATTTGATGACCCTAATCGAGATTTCAAAGACATTTAAGGTAAGGGAAGAAAGTTGTTAAGGAAAGCAAGCTATATGTTGTATGTCGGGAATGATTTATGAGTATCGAGTTAATGATGTTTTAATGATGCTTTGGAGAAGAGTTATAACGTCCCTTAGATTGGTATTGAGGTGTTAAACAAGTGCCAAGAATGTTCCATAAGGATTGGAGATCAAACGAGTCGACGAGAATGACTTTGGAAGAACTGGGCATTATACGGCCCAACATACTGGCCGTATAATCAGCCTAGAATGACATACCTCTTTGGACCAAATCTACGGCCAGACATACGGTCAGTATAATTTATACGGACTGTATGTTGGTCCGTAGAATCTGGTCGGGACAGATTTAAACGTTGATATAAGGGACCCAAGTTCATTTATTTTCATTTCATTTTCACTCCACAACTCAAGAATTCTCTAGAACTCTCTCCACTCTTCATCCACAAGAACCTAAGAGAAATTGATGATCAACTTCATCAAACCAACAAAACCAAGTGTATGAAACACATTAAAGTCCATCCAAGTCAAGAAATCCTATTGGAAGTGAATTAGGGTTTTGGTGCAAGAAGAGTAATTCCACTCAAGGCTTATTCCTACACTATCTAAGGTAAGTTTTATGGTATTTTCATATTGTTTAAGGTATTGAGAAGTTGAAACACTTGGATTGTAGAAGAATATAGAAAATGGGTCATAAATGTGGGAATAGTGTCATTGTTGAGTAGTAGTTTGGATTGAATCATGATTATTGATATGTTGTGATTGTAAGTAAGTTACGAATGACATTTGGAACATGGGATAAGTATTATATCTGAAAGAACGCGATAGTGAACTATGATCATGATTATGGAGGAATTGAAGTGAAATTGTGAAATGTGGATAATGTGAATGAATGATGATTGTTGTTTATGATATTGTGATTGTTGTTATGGATGATTGGGATTTGATATGTGGTATGAATAAAGTTGTGTAAACAAAGGAAATGTTGCCCGATTTTCCTTAGCTTTAGTAGGCACGTTCTTATAGTCGATTAGCTAATGTTAATACAAACTTTCTTGAAGGTAGAAACGCGAGTATCGAAGAAGGACAATCAAGCGATAGAATTGTTAAACCAAAAAGGTATGTAAGGCTAAACCTTTCTTTCTAAGGCATGAATCTTATGCATGGTTTTCCTCCTTCCTCAAGAATTTCCTATATTCCGGAAAACTAAGAGTCTATGTTCATGAATAGCCATATGAGATAAGAAAGACATTATGAGTACGATAATGATGATGATGAGCTTAAGTCTAAAGATTCTAGAGTCCATGATATGATGTTCCTATAAAGCTAATGATGCTATATATAATCCATTGATGCTCTCCTTATGTGCACTCACCTTAAAACGTTAGTTCCTCCAAGGTGAGATATAACGATTATGATTAGTCCATAACGTAGTCGGGGGTTCACGACCTCATGTCACCCCGACATAGCCATGATTACCTACAAGCTTTAATGTACGATTAATGATGAATGTATAATGATGTTTATCTTATGATATGCCTATGAAATGTATGATAATGTTAAGTTTATGATAAGTATATGACGATGCGATTCCACCGCGCCTAAATGGCCGGGCATGTCACCGCTAAGGCGGGCTGCATACGATTACACCGCGCCTAGATGGCCGGGCATGTCACCGCTAAGATGGGCTGCTATGTTTACACCGAGCCTAGAGGGTCGGGCATGACACCACTAGTGGGCGGCATATGATGGTTACCCAGACGCGGGTTAGCGATGATGATGTATATGTATAATATGATGATATATACGCGATGGTAACATGTATGATATGCTTATGTATGATATATGTATGAAATGTATCCGCACTTAAAACATACGCAGGTTATATCTTCATCCTATGCCTTATGATTTCTTTATTATGTTCATTTCATTCATACCTTACATACTTAGTACAATGTTCGTACTGACATCCATTTTCTTTGGACGTTGTGTTCATGCCCGCAGGTAGACAGGGAGGTGATCCAGACTCGTAGGAGCTATTAGCTGATTTGAGAGCACTCCATTTTCCCGGAGGTGCCACTGATTATTCTTTTGTGTGTATATATATATGTTTGGGCACGATGGGGCCCTGTCCCGTCTATATGTCTAGTAATCTAGTAGAGGCTCGTAGATACATATGTGTGGGTAGTATGGTCTCACAGTTTCTCATCGCATATATATATATATATATATATATATATATATTGTTTTGATAGCCGAAGGGCTTATGTATATAAAGTGAATATGTTTCAAATGAAAATGGTTTTCTATAATTATGAGCATAAGAAATATGAATGGCCGCAGGATGAGTAATAGCATGAGTGGTGCTCGGTGGTCAGCCCCGGGTACCCATCATGGCCCTAATCGGGTCGTGACATATTTACAGGGAAAACTCTGGCAAAATTTTGATAGAATCCCTAAGAGTCTAACATTCGAGGACGAATGTTCTTAAGGGGGGGAGGAATGTTACACCTTGAAAATTTTGTGTCGTTTGCATTATGAGTGAACTAATGCAAACCTAAAGTGGACATGTATCCGTTTTAATTTTAAGAAGGATATTTTATAATTTTAAGGGTGTACCTTAAGATTTCGGAGTTAAATGAATTGGTGAAAGTAAGTTCGTTGAAGAAATTTGAGTTTGACTTATGTTTTAGGAAGATTTCATATCATTTGAGTTATACATTGCTTAGAATTGCCTTGTAGGGGATCTATAGGGCCCCTTGGATGGTTAATGAATTTTTATACAATTTCCAAGAAGGTTCCATAAGGATTGGAGGTCAAACGAATCGAAAAGAACGCCTTTTCGTGAAAATCGGAGTTTGTGGTCCAGCTTGTGATCGCATCTCCACCGCAAATTGATGCGGCGGGGGAGGGGGGGCGACTTTGGCACCTTTTTAAATCCCAAAAGATCCCATTTTCATATCTACCTCCCACACTTCTAGATAGCTCTTGAGAGTCCTTGAAGGTTCCATAACATTCCAAACCTTTCCATAGAATCAAGTGAGAAGATCAACATCAAAACCTCAAAGATAATCCATAGAAGGTGATTGTTCTTGTTTCTCTTCAAGGTGGTGATGAACTTGATCTTGGAAAGAGTTAAGTAAGGTGAAGTTATTCCATTATACGGTATTGTTTTCCTATTAATTACATGATTAAGTTTATTTAAAGGACTAGAAAGTTTTGGGGAGGAAAGAATCATAGAAGAGAAGTTATAAAGTGTTGAAGTGAAGATGATGACTATGAGGTGAACTTGAAAGGGAAGTTTGGATAAATTTGAGATTAAATTGAATATAATTTCTTGATTATGGTATTGTGGATGTTATTATTGTATGTTGGGATTTGTTTTGTAATTTGGTGGAAGTCGACAAAACTGGGGAAGTGCTACCCAAATTTGGCTAGCTCGTTAATTACACTAGTTTGAACTTAAGAATGTTTTCAAGACTTAACCTTAGTACGAATCCTCTTGAATGTAGATTTGCGAGCATTGGAGGAGAACGTTAAGTAGTTAAGGAGACGTAAAGGTATGTGAAGTCTATCCTTTTCCTTCTTTTGGCATGTCTTTGATGTAAGTTAGACGTAATAAAAGTCTTATGCTTGATTATATTCATGATAACCTAGAACGTCCTTGATTCTTATTCAAACCTTGATAGTAGAGCTTGTAAGCATAATGAAGAGTCATTTCGTATGTCTTTTGTATTCCAGATAAGTTACTAGTATGTTCCAGGATGACATAAGGTATACGACGATAGTTGGGGCATAGAATTACCTTGCGTTATTCAAGTGAATTCCAATACGTACCTTAATTGAAACGTTATCGTTTACAAAACAAATGTAGGATTTGGTTCTCAAGATAAGGTATAGTTAATTAGATAACTTCCTAAACACTATTCATTCAACATTTAAAAGTTAAACTGAAATGTGATAGTACTTTATATAAGTTGAGGATGGACAACATATACATTATATATGGATCGGGTTGCACGTTCTGCAACATATACATTATATATGGATCGAGTTGTACGTTCCGCAATATATACATTATATATGGATCGGGATGCATGTTCCGCAACACAGGGCCAGATAACGTTAAGATAATAAGATAATCAAGTTATAGCTTTGCATATGAACATAGTTGAGGTTTCCAGAGTATAAGATTTGATGTATACGTATGTGTATACTAAGAGTACTTCGATAAGTCAAGGTGCCAGGTTATATTCTTATCTTCTCCTCTTTTGACATATGTTTATTGTATTATGCTTCATGCCTTACATACTCAGTACATTATTTGTACTGAAGTTCTTTTGTTTGTGGACACTGCGTTCATGCCCATAGGTAGGCAGGGAGACGGATCAGATTCTTAGGTGTTTCATCAGCTCTCTCCTAGGAGCGCTCCATTTGCCTCGGAGCTGCAGTCTGGTACTATTCTTTTGTGTACATATAGGCATGGTGGGGTCCTATCCCGTCCTTATGATGTTATGCACTCCTTGTAGAGGCTCGTAGAGAGATGTGTATAGTTAGAGGTCCTATAACCTTATCGGATCATTTCCTGTTTATCATTTTTGGCAGCCTTGTCGGCTTGTATACCTATATATATATGGGCTTAGTTGATGATAATCATATAGACGACCTATTATTTTTACGGATTTATGCTCTTTTAGATCATGATATTCATAAGTTATCTTTCATGGTCCACCTAGAATGACAATGAGTAGTATGCTAATAGGTGCTCGGTAGGTTAGCTCTGGGTACCCGTCATGGCCCTCCGGTTGGGTAGTGACAGTTGTGAGACGTCTAACTATACACATTTGTCTACGAGCCTCTAAATAGAGTACAAGAAATCATAAGGACGGGACAGGACCCCGCCGTGCCCAAATATGTACACAAAAGGGTAATACCAATAGACTGCGGCTCCGAAGTAAGTGAAGCGCTCCTGAGACTCCGCTGATGAATCACCTAAGGGTCTGATCCGTCTCCCTGCCTACCTGCGGGCATGAACGCAGTGTCCACAAATAAAAGGACATCAGGACGAATAATATACTGAGTGTGTAAGGCATGAATAACAACATAATAAAGATATAAAGGAGCATGAGATAAAAGAGATAACATGTACATCTGATTGCCTCTTAAGGCGGATATCATGCATGCTTAGCTTTTTCTTTCAAACAACATCTTATACATACATACATACATACATATAGTATACTGCCTGGCCATATAGGCGCGGTGATATCATCATATCATCATCATTATATATATTGCTGCGGAACGTGCGTACCCCCGATCCATATGTTATATCATCATTATATATATATTGCTGCGGAACGTGCAGCCTGATCCATATATCATATCATCATTATATATATTACTGCAGAACGTGCAGCCCGATCCATATATCATATCATCATTATATATATTACTGCGGAACGTGCAGCCCGATCCTTATATCCCGCGTCCGGGATGATATCATAAGTTGCCCACTGCAATGGTGTGTACATCTACATGTCTACCCGACTGCCTATAGCGTGGTGCGGTGTGAGAAAATACATACATATATATAAAGCATGCCTGAGAGCCCAATGAAACATTACTACTCTATCGGAGTGATGTAAGGTTGATAAACCTTCGATTTCTATCATGGAATCATCATCATCGCTATATCTCACCTTGGAAGAACAATTATTATAAGATGAGACCAACAACAATGAGTAAAATCAATAATATCATAGGAACAAGCAAGCTCAATAATATTACGAGAACATCAAGAAATATAAGCTTTGACATCTTTAGAAATCGGATCATCGTCATCATCATCATTTTCATCATTATCATGAAGATCATTTATCAATAATATCATAGGAACTTTAAGAATTATGAGCTTCTAGCATTTCTAGGAGTAGGACAGACATTATGGATACCATGTGTGGATTCACAATAGAAGAATCATGCATTTAGAAAGAAAGGGTTAGCCTTACATACCTTGTCTCTTTAGTATACGGATCCCACGAGTCCTCGTACGCTCTAGGAATGATTATCTATAGTAAACGAAGAGAACTCATTTAGACATTTCGTCGAACATTTTATGTGCATAAGATTCATGTAGCTTGTTTTCCTCAATCCTATACATAATTTGGTACCATCAATCCTTCACTAGTTCCCTTTTCATCTTCACAACTCACTTAACAATCTAACAATTTCATATTACAACTTTATTTTCACAAACCAGCCCAACAACATCACAACCATACCAAGTCTAGAACAATTCATATTCAAGCATAGCTAAGAACAAGTTCTAGTACAACTTAAACCCTACTTTCACAATTTCTCCTTCCCATAAGTTATGTAAATGCCAAATAATACTATAAACATGAAGATGGAGTGATAATCTTACCTTCAATTACAAGGATCACTCTAAGTTCAAAATTCCTTCACCTCCAAGAAGTCTCCAAATTCAACACCATAAGAGGAAGAACAATCTAATGATGATCATGGAATTCTTTATGTTAGAATCACTTGGTTTGCCCTTGATTTTGGTCTTAGATCATATGAGGACTTGTAGAGAGGGTTTGTAGAGAGGGTTTTGGAAGTTTCTAGGCCCAAAAATGGTGAAATAATATTTTAGGGTCGAATTGGGTCTATTTATAGTAGTCTAGAAAATTCTGGACCGACACGACATGCTGCGAGGTTGCAGCGTCACATAGCTCGCTTTGAGATCCGCATGTTGTGTCGCAGACCTTGCAACATCACCAAAAACTCTCTGTCACACTTTGCTACACAACTGCGTCTCTCAAAGCGTGCTTTGCGGCCCATATGTTGTTCTCTGAGAGCCACATATTGCGCCATAATGTGATCATGTGAATGAATAAACCTTAACTCTGATGATCCGACAAGTCTTAAACCTTCCTGAAGCTTACTAAACATTGTTTTACTCTCTTATTGTCACGACCCTAATTACCGATCGTGCGGGCACCTACTTTTATCATCACTAGTAGGCGAACCCTTACTCGTTAACCCATTAATCACTAGCCAATTTTAACTTCTTTAATCATTTATACACAAACAATCAGTGATCATATGAATGAATAAATAAATACAACAAGTCAAAAATTAATAGATAATATGCGGAAGTCTTAAAGATTACACCCCCAAGATCTGAAAGTCATCGTACAAGGATGTTATACCTCGGACCTTTCGTGTTGTTGTACTGTGAATAGACTAACGTAGGCCTAAGGTGACGTAAGACCTTAAGGAGAGTATTTGGTAGCTTTAAAGTGTATACGACAACATTTTGAAGTTATATGAATCGGTGAGACCAAGTTCGTTGAAGGAAGTAAAGTATAAGTCGTGTTGGAGAGGTTTTTGCAAGTATCGAGTTAATAATTATTTAGTAATGTCTAAGGAAGGTGTTATAAGGATCCTTAGATAGTTAAAGAAGTATTAAACAAGTGTTAAGAAGGTTCCATAAGGATTGGGGATGAAACGAATCGACGAGAATAATTTCGGAAAAATGGAGTTATAGGACCACTTATACAGTCCGTATAACTTTATACGGTCCGTGTAAGGGTCCGTATAACCTTTACAGAGAAGAAATATCCCTGATGGTATTATACGGTCACTTATACGGACAGTATAAAGTTATACGAACCGTATAAGTGTCCGTATAACTCAATCGGGTCCCTTTTTCCAGATTTTTCTATTTCTATATATATATGACCCATGACCATTTAATTCATTTCCCACACTCCCTACAACTCTTGAAAGCTCTAGAACATTCCCCATATCATATCCACACTAATCTAAGAGGAATGAAGGATTAATCACCAAGACCCAAGAGAATCAAGTGCAGATAAGCTCACTAGGGCTAATAGAAGTCAAGGTTTCCTTTGGAATTGATGTTGGGGGTTTTCTCAAGTGGAGTATCTTCATCCAAAGATCATTCCTACATAATCAAAGGTGAGTTTTACATATATTTCATGTTATTACAAGTATTGAGTGGTTGAAAGACGTGGATTAGAGAAGAAAGTAGAATATGGAGCCAAATGTGGAAATAATGACACTCTTGAATAGTAACTTGACCTGAATCATAGTTCTTGCTATGCCATGAGTATAATCTTGTTGTGAAGCCTATTGGTATATTATTTTTTGTACATATTTGGGGCATGGCGGGGTCCCGTCCCGTCCTTATGATCTCAGTACTCCAGTTAGAGGCTCGTAGATGCATATGTGTGGGTAGTAGATGTTATGTGACCTCTTCAGTGTATATCTTGTATGTCATTTTGTAGCCTCGTAGGCTTATGTACATTTACATTATAAGAGGCATTCGAAGATCATTTCCTGATAAGCTTGTGTTGGGAATGATGTAAGTTCAAGTTGAGTTTGATGATAAGTCTGATAGTTGGTGCTCGGTAGTTAGCTCCGGGTGCCCGTCATGGCCCCCTAGTTGGGTCGTGACAAAGGACTCTAACCAACAATGTCTAAAGAATGAAGTACATCTTAAATATAATAACAAATAATGTCAAAAATGAAATTAGACATCTGGAAAGAGAGATCTTCAGGTGGCAGGGCATGGGTAGAAGCTCAGCCTCGGATCTGATCGAGCAAACTAGCTTCAAGCTAGAGATGTAATCTGAATGAAATCTCTGGAATACAATCTGCACTCAAAAAGGGTGCAGCAAGGTAGTATCAGTACAAACATATGTACCGGTAAGCATAATAGGCCGACTAAGATTAGTTCACGCATATAAGTATAAAATCAACAAGATAAACAGATACGCACTTAATACTCAAATCCAAGTCACAGAATATCCCATAACAGTCACAACGTAAGATGAAGCTTCTAACCCACAAGTCTGTCAAGTTTCAATAATCTCACCTGATAATCACAAGCCCAAGTTACTTCCCTAGGTAGAGTCACTAATCCACAATTTAACTCAGTCAATGATCATATCAATACCACAACAGCTGTTTTAGTAAACACACCAAAATCAGAACTAAATGAGCCATATAATAAGGCAGAATAAAATGTAACGATGTGCAATGCAAAATATGATGATGTGCAATGCAATGCATTGGCCAAATACACACTGTACACATATGCTTCTGATGTCAAAGCTCAGTAGTCATGACCTGCAGGGGACCCATGGTGGCCTTGTACTACTCGTTTCGGATCCACTACTCGGACCCGAGCATAAACCCTCCACCCCGGAAAGAACCTCGGTCGCAACCATATCAATATAACTCTCATCTCTGAAACTGACCTCAGACCACGAGCCCCTAATCTAGGTCACATATGTGCCTTTCCATACATACATATACACCACTCGTTTTCGGAACAAACCTCGGACCACGAGCTCACAACTAGCCTCAAATAGCATCACCAGTTCAACAAGAAGATTATATTAACTTCTTCACTAATTACACATCACAATGTATGTCTCAATGTATTTTAGTTCATTAGTATGTATGGACTATGAACAATTTGCAATATCAATGTCAAACACAAGGCATCATGCCACAAGTCTTTCATCAATCCTTACCGAACCATTTCCATCATGTATGAGTGTAAACATAGTAAATCAATGCAAACCAATAAAGCAACAGTGAAGGTACAAGTCACAAGCCACAGGTCATATCAAGACTTAGATCAATTCAGCCATGAAATGGATCATACAAACTGTCTCACCCAACATAAGAGTTTATGCCTCCCTTTATTTCCACATATAGGAAGTACGCCTCACACTAAGCCTTGTATCACCAAGAAGCTCCACTTTTCTATATATTATCATCAACAGTAATTCATACATCAAGTTTTCATCTACGTACTATCATAAGTTTATATCACAATTCAAGCCTAAACTCATTATCCTTCCTCTCTCCGATAATATGTGTCACAATAAGAGAGAACTGAGTACAACATGACAATTTAGGCAATAAGTCAAATCACAATAATAGGGCAACAAGCCACCATCAACAACAATCAACCTAATAGAAATCCATCCCGAATCACCACAGTATGAATACAACTACACCTCATATTTCAGTACATAATGTAATGGCGATGAGCCCACAAAATCAGAAGTCATACCAACCTAGCTAATATCCAACCAAAACACCATGTCCGAAGACCTGATCATGCTTTTTCCCATCAATTCTACACAATACATACGTTTTGCTAATCAAAGTCCAACTAAAGTAAGCCATAACCTACCTGGAATGCAGAACAGGAGCCGCGAACTACTCCACACGAGCCTTCTATTTCTGAAGCGCCTCATAACGATCAAGGTCTAACAATATGATGCTAAGTAAGCAACAAACCATGTATTTAAACAAGAAAAACTATTTGGGGAAGAAGACCCACTTACTTCTACCCTCTTCAATGGATGAAACTATCCTTTAATGGTGAATTTATCATAACTTATATCTCTACCCTCATTAACCTTCAATCCATGGGTTTCTAATCAATTTACCCTTTCAAATACATTTTAGGACAAAATTTCCATTTTTATTAGAACCCTAGGTCTCAACATGCAATTTCAACCACAAGAAATCAAATTCCCTTCCTAGAAAGTGATAATCTATACTCCTAGATGATTAATCAACAGCCCACCAGTTATTTAAGGGTTTACTAATTCTAGGATTTTCACCCACCATTGATGGACCTTAAAATAATCATGGAACTTGAAGAAGAAAGGAAAAGGAACAAATAAAGATGGAGACTTACCCTCCAAGATGCTTTCACCAATAAATGGAATGAATTTTGCCTCTTTCTCTCTTGAAAACTGACCTTGGGGTCTTCAAAATAATGGGTAGGAGTTGGGGATTAAAATAGGGCATTCTTTCCCCGTCGGCCGCTGTAGCGGTCACCAGACCGCTCCAGCAGTACCGCTATAGCGACCAGCTGGAACAGGCCGCACTTAAATGGGCATAACTCCCTCATACGGTGGCCAAATGCAACGATTCTTTTTCCTATAGCTTCGTAATTTCGATACGGATCTAATGGTTTATACCTCACTCAAAAAAAAGGTTGGATGATCAATCTATATCCGTTTCTATCCACAAACCTCCGGCAAAAACACCGAATACGAGCGCAACAAAACCCAAACCCATCTGAAACTCTTTGGAACCTCACTAAAAGTTGTGGAAAAGTTAATCATCCTATTAAAATGATGGAACTTCTAAAGTATTGACACGGGGTCATCCTAACCCTACGTTGACCGTGGTCAACTCTAACTCGTCAACTTAACTAGTTTCTCCATCAATGACTCAATTACACTCGAACCTTGCGAAAACCAACCCAATGACTTCATTAAGTCATAGATCATACTAACGGGACTTGGGGAAGGGTCAACAAGGTTAAATAGGTCAAAACACTATAACGACTAAATGGGTCATTACATCAAATACCAATTTACCCATCGTTCGTCCTCGAACGAAGAAGGGGAGTGCGAAGGTTGACGTTAACCCAAGGACATGCCCACATGGACGCCTCCACTGCACTAAGTGTGCCCTAACCACTATCCGTTCATCTTATCAGCCAAAACTCTTTCTAACTTTTGCTCAAAGACCTAATTTTCATATTTCTGTACTCGAACCTACCATAGGAATTGCTACAACACATAGGCATCCTCTAATATATCGTAGTCTGATCCTACTAATCCCAATTTATACTTCTAACGGTTAAAACTTCTCTAGACCCTTAAGATCCCCAACGCAAACAACAAATCTTTCTTAGATCAGTAAACTAAGATTTCATATCTCGACACGCTTTGTTTAATGCTACTATGTCAACCTTTAGCCTATCAACCATTCAAGCCAAGTAACAGTTTATCACGGACTTACCCAAACCTCTATGTTTCTATTACTTACTTAATACTACAAAAGGACTACGTGAAACCCAACAACCTTATCTATTCCACCAACTCATTTACCCTTTTTCCTCGAGACTAATTCCTTAGGACACTCTTCACAACATCTCTTCCTATCAGAACTGTTTAACATCCATAATTTCTCACATTATGACAAATTTACTATTTATCAAGAAGTCACAACAATATGTCAACTCTTAAACAAATATCAACTACCATCAATTTATTACTTTATGAAAACCCGTCTTACTAATGGCACGACTCACCAATTAAATTAATATTTAAAGCCTATTATTCAATTCTCAATGCTAAGGTAGAAACTCATCTTCTTCAACTAGTCCTCACACATTTGCACTAGTAATTCAAGCCTAAGATGATAGATAATTACAAGTTAAGGCAAGGGAACTCATCCCCAAAAGAAACAAATTCAAGAACTCTTCAAGTTAACCTAAATTCTCTCTAGTACTCAAGTTAGAGTTAAGAGAATAAATAATTAGGACTAAGTATTTAAAAACCTAAATTTCGTCCGTCGATCATCAAATTTGGTCGGCTGACCGAATGGGTAATTCAAAATTTTGGCCCCGCTATAGCGGACCATAACTATCCGTCCCTCTGCTGTGGAGAGCATGGACCCACTGTAGTGGTTCCGCTACAGCGGTCCAGTGCCAGCCATAGCGGACACCCTGATTCCCGAATGACCATGGCGGCGAGAGGTTGGCTACAAGCGTACCACGGACATTGTACAACCCGCCATAGCGGTACTTCTGAGGCAGTGAGTACGTAATTTTTCCTAGTTTTTCACTCTATCATCCAGCATTTCATCCGAGGCCTCACAAACATAAACAAACATGCACATAGACCTAAGAACACTATACCAACTCACCCGTGGCCTCAAAATTCCCAACAGAGTTCTAATTTCCTAAGTCACCCCTAAATGGACTCAAAACAACCAAACAATAATCGTAAACAAGCCAAGTTTTCAGTTCTTGGACTTCTATAATTGAGTTTCTATTAGATCATTCTACTCTAAGAGAGGTATCATTTGCTATATGGTTAGGGTTTGCCATTACAAGGAAAGGATAGTGACCAAATACCACTTATTCCTTTCCTAATAGTGGAGATTACTCTATCTAATGTTCTACCATCTTTACAAGATTATGCAAACACACTAAACGGGTCTAAATTACAACCCATGTCATTGACTAAACTTCAAGTCACAATTGGAACCGAACTTGGATCATGCCCGAATCGGGAAGACACATTTAGTACCATATTAGGTCATACCATAACAAAAACCGCTTGCATAAGAGTTTAGGAAAGGGGTTTCAACCATTCGTGGAAGAATAAGACTAGAAAGTGCAAGTACCAATTGGAATCGTGTTACATCTCAAAAATTCCGAATTTGTTGCCTTGTGAGTAGGCTAATGTGAGCTTAAGATGAACATGAAATCCATATGAGATTAAAGAAAGTATTAGATAGCTTAAGGTGCATACCATAAGGTTTTGAAGTTATATGAATATATGAGACGAAGTTCATTGAAGGTAGTGAATTGTAAGTCGTGTTCAGAAAGGTTTTCGCTATAATTGAGCTAATATGTATTTGGTAATGTCTTGAGGGACTGCTATAGGGCCTATTGTATGGTTAATGAAGTGTTATATAAGTTCCAAGAAGGTTCCACAAGGATTGGAAGTCAAACGAATCAACGAGAGAAAGTTTCGGATAACGGTGAGTTTTACGACCATTTATACGGTCCTTGTAACTTTATACGGTCTGTATAAGGGGGTCCGTATAACATGACCCTTACAGAGAGGGACATTTTTTTGGTGGTGTTATACGGTCCACTTATACGGACCGTATAATATTATACGGACCGTATAAGTGGTCCGTATAAGTCTATCGGGCAGCTTTATTTTTTTTCTATATAAATAGAAGACCCTTGTTCTTTTATTTTATTTTTTCACATTTCCTCAAGTATTGAGAGCTCCAAACCCTTCTCCAAGAATATCCTACTCCAACCCAAGAGAAAACAAAGATCAAGAGGCAAGAATCAAGGTATCCATGTGTTAGAAGTCTTGCTAGGGTTTGTAGACTACAACAAATTCTTGGATATTGCTGCTACGATTTTGCACAAGTTGATATCTTCCTCCAAAACTCATTATTATGAGATAAAAGGTTAGTTTTCATGATTATTTCATGTTATCAAGAATGATTGGTTGTTGAACAACTTGGGTAGAAAAAGAAAGCAGAAAATGAGTTCTAAAAGCAGCTTTTATGATGTTTTGAGTAGTAAGCTAACTTAAGTTATGATTTTTAGTATAATATGGATATAATCTTGTTAAGGAAGGTAATAATTGTGATGAGGAAGCACTGTTTGAAAATGTGCTAAGGATGGGTGTGAAGTTGTTAGTATAAGTTGAATGTGAGAATGAATTTTGAAGACTTAATGGAATGTGATTACTTGATTATGATATTGTCGATGTTATTATGGATGTTTGGGAGTTATTTTGTGATATGGTGGAAGTTGATGAAATAGGGGTAACGTTGCCCAATTTTTGTTAGATCATGAATTATTCTACTTTGAAATTAAGAGTATCATTAAGGCTTAACCATGGTGTGAATCCTTCTAAATGTAGATTCTTCAAGCTTCGACGGGGAACGTTAAGTAGTTAAGAAGACAAAGAGGTATGTAAGGCTAACCCTTCTTTCATTAAGGCATGATTCCTTTTCTATATACCTTCTCATGTGTTCCAAAATGTCTCCCAAATGACTCTATCCCTAGAATTACCAAAGCTCATGATTCTCGATGTGTTCACGATGCTTTTACCTCCTTTATATGATAGTTGATCCTCTAAAAAAAGATGCAACGAAAACGATGATGATGACGTTGATGATACTTATGGACACTTATGTATGCATGTATATCTATGTATCGTCGTTATGTAACACTAAGCTTATATGGCCGGGTATGATATCTATCGCGCGCGCACCACCGCAGTTGGGTACGGATGACACTGAGCCTTGGTAGGGCCTGGTATGTATGACACCGAGCCTTGTCATGGCCGGGTATGTGAGCCACCGAACCCTCATGGTCGGGTAGGGTACTAATATATAAGTAAGCATTAGAAATGGAAAGTTCCTATTAGAAAATGGGTAAGAAAATAGGATGGTTGCCACTAGAGGCACAAATGGCTCTATTATCTCATGACTCTCCTATCATATGTTATTTCTTATGCTTCTATTACGATGTTGATTTAGCTTTACATACTCAGTACATTATTCGTACTGACGTCCTTTTGTTTGTGGACGCTGCGTCATGCCCGCAGGTGGACAGGGAGACAGACTTGATCCATAGATTACTTGTTCAGGGACTGCATAGAGGAGCTCCATTTGATCCGGAGCTGCAGCTGTTGGTATTATTCTTTTGCGTGCATACATATGAGCATGGTGGGGTCCTGTCCCGTCTATATGATATCACATACTCTCTTTAGAGGCTCGTAGACCGTTGTGTATAGTTAGATATTTTTTGCCTTGTCGGCTTACGTTTTGATATATTATTTTGTTAGCCTTATAGGCTTGCGTATATGGGTATGGGAATTGTTGATGATGATGATATAAATGTGTCATTGCCCAATGAGATTTGTATTAATGATGTCTAGAAATCATCAGTAGGCCATGCATCCCACCTAGAGGTGAATATGAATGTCTAATAAGAGGTGCCCGAGTACGCTAGCGTCGGGTGCCCGTCATGGTCCTCCAGTTGGGTCGTGACAAAAGTGGCATCAGAGCAGTTCTATCCTAGGGTGTGTCTACGAGCCGTGTCCAGTAGAGTATTTTTTATGGGTGTGTTGCGCGCCACACTTATAAACAGGAGGCTGCGGGTATTTTTAGGAATGAATGACCTTCTTTCTTCATTGATCGTGCGATAGAGCCATCACCTAAGGAGTTCTCTTTCCTTAGTCGTGTATTATGTACTTCAGAAATGTCTGTAAAGAGGAAAGCTACGGCTGCCCAAAAGGGTAAGACAGTGATGGAAAAGCGGGCTGAAAGAATATCGCCACCAGTTATAGAGGGAGACGAATCCCAGAATGAGGTTCCGTCTAGATCCTCCCACTCATTACCCGCTTCAGAGGAGCATGAGGGAGCTTCAACCCCGCCCTCCTCTACCAAATGCTTCGGCTCAAGATGTGAAAGAGTCCATTCATTTACTCACTAAGTTGGTTGCCGTTCAGACCCAGCGGCAAGGTGCAGGTCAAGGTGATAGGGTTGTTAGTGCAAGAGCCCGTGATTTTATTTACTTAAACCCATCGAAATTCTTTGGGTCAAAGCCGGATGAGGACCCACAAAACTTTATTGATGGGATGTCGAGGACCCTTCGGTTAATGCATGCTTCAGACATTGAATCGGTAGAGTTAGCATCCTATAGATTGCGGGATATCGCGGTTCATTGGTATACGATTTGGATGGCTTCAAGGGGAGTTCATGCACCTCTCCCGGTACGGCAAGAATTTATTGATGCCTTCCTCCGACATTACTTGCCTCCAGAGGTTTGGCGGGCTAGAGCCGATTAGTTCTTAAATCTTCAGTAAGGAAGTATGAGTGCCTTAGATTATAGTCTCCGCTTCAATTCCTTGCCTAGGTATGTTCGGGCTATGGTAGCGGATATGGGTAATCGAGTGCACCGATTTATGAGTGGCTTAGGGCCACATCTGATGGATAAGTGCTTGACTGCGTCCCTTCAGGATAATATGGATATTTCTCGCATCCAAGCCTAAAGCTCAATTTTGAGGAAAACCA
>NC_081343.1:11516741-11669202 GCF_029784015.1 Lycium ferocissimum | reverse complement strand
CAAATAATAAGGTGACGATCAAGAATAAATATTCGCTCCCAAGAATTGATAATTTATTTGATCAGTTGCAGGGTGCTAATGGTTCTCAAAAATAGACTTGAGATCGGGATACCACCAGGTGAGAGTCAAGGAGAAAGATATTCCTAAGACAGCCTTCAGAACCCGATATGGTCACTTTGAATTTCGGTTAATGTCGTTCGGATTGGCTAATGCACTGGCAGTGTTCATGGATTTTATGAATAATGTGTTTAGGCCTTTTCTAGATTCATTTGTGATTGTGTTTATCGATGATATCCTGGTATACTCACGAATCCGAGGCAGAATATGCAGATCATTTACGTACTGTCCTTAGAGTTCTTCAGGCTTGGGAGCTATATGAAAATTTTCAAAATGTGAGTTTTGGTTAAATTTTGTGACTTGTCTTGGGCATATTATTTTAGCTGATCACATTCAGGTGGATACCCAGAAGATTGAAGCTGTAAAGACTTGGCCGAGACCTATTACACCTACGGAACTTCGTAGTTTTCTAGGCTTGGCATGTTATTACAGAAGATTTGTAGAAGGCTTTTCTTCTATTTCTGTACCATTGATTAAACTGACTCAGAAATCAACTAAATTTCAATGGGCGGATGCTTGTGAGCGCAGTTTTCAAAAATTGAACGATAGGCTGACTTCGGCCCCGGTTCTGGCACTTCTAGAAGGGCCGGAGGACTTTTTGGTGTATTGTGAAGCTTCAGGCATGGGGTTAGGTTGTGTGTTGGTGCAGCATGGTAAAGTTATTACTTATGCTTCAATGTTGTTGCGAAAACACGATAAAAACTATCCAACCCATAATCTTGAGTTAGCTGTTGTGATTCATGCATTGAAGATGTGGAGGCATTATCTGTATGGTGCTCATGTTGATATTTATATGGATCATAAAAGTCTTCAGTATATTTTCAAGCAAAACGAGTTGAATTTACGGCAAAGGCGATGGTTGGAGTTGTTAAAGGATTATGATGTTAGCATACTATATCATCCCGGGAAGGCGAACATTATAGCTGATTCCCTTAGCCATAGATCTATGGGAATCTTATGTGATGTTCAGCCAGGAAAGAGGCAGTTAGCTCGTGAGCTTCAACAGTTAGCTAGCCTAGGAGTTCGGGTAATGGACTCGGACGATGATGGAGTTACCATTCAGAATTCAGCTATTTCGTCACTAGTAGTTGAGGTGAAAAGACGCCAGTATGAGGATCCCATATTAGTTCATTACAGGAACACACTTCCTCCGAAGAAAAAGTCATCCTTTGAGATTTCTGCAGATGGAGTTCTCAGGTGTCGTGGCAGATTATGTGTTCTGGATATTGCAGGAACGTCATCATATTTTGGAGGAAGCCCATTGTTCCCGTTATTCTGTTCATCCGGGAGCGACGAAAATATATCATGATCTTAAATCCAGTTATTGGTGGGACGGAATGAAGAAAGAAATAGCAGAGCTTGTATCTCATTGTCCTAACTGTCAGCAGGTAAAGATCAAGCATCAAAAGCCCAGTGGATTGTTGCAAGCTATGGAAATTATGACCTGAAAATGGGAAGTGATTAATACGGATTTCATCGCTGGCTTACCTTGTTCTCAGTGTAAGTAAGATTCTATATGGGTAATTACGGATAGACTTACGAAGTCAGCTCATTTTCTACCAGTCAGAACTACCTACGAAGCTGATGATTATGCAAAGCTCTATATCAAAGAAATAGTACAACTCCATGGTGTTCCAGTATCTATTATTTCTGATAGAGGGACACAGTTTATAGCTAACTTCAGGAAGTCCTTCCAAGAAGGTTTGGGAACTCAAGTGAGTCTTAGTACAGTATTTCATCCACAGATTGATGGACATGCTGAGCACACCATTCAGACTCTTGAGGATATCTTACGGGCATGTGTGTTAGACTTTAGAGGTAGTTGGGATGATCACTTACCGCTTATAGAGTTCACATATAACAATAGTTATCAATCTAACATCCAAATGGCCCCGTATGAGGCTTTATATGGGCGCAAGTGTAGATCACCAATTGGATGGTTCGAAGTGGGAGAAACTAAGCTAATAGGACCAGACATGATTCAACAATTCATGGAAAAGGTCAAGTTTATTCAGGATTGATTATTAACAGCTTAAAGTCATCAGAAATCTTATGCAGATAATCGTCAACGAGACTTAGAGTTTCAAGTAAATGAATGGGTATTCTTGAAGGTGTCGCCGATGAAAGGCATCATGATATTTGGCAAAAAGGGCAAGCTTAGCCCTTGGTATATTGGCCTTACAAGATTGTACGCAAGGTAGGCCAGGTGGCTTATGAGTTGGATCTACCTTCGGATTTGGATATATCCGATATTTCTATGTATCGATATTATAAGTGCATTGGAGATCCTTCCAGAATTTTACATGTAGATGATGTCCAGGTCACCGAGCAATTATCTTACGAAAAAGTTCCCATTACTATTCGCGATAGGCAAGTTCGGAGGCTCAGAACCAAAGATGTAGCTTCAGTTAAAGTTTTATGGAGAACGATAATAGGGAAGAAATGACTTGGGAAGCTGAGGAAGATATGAAGTTCAGGTATCCACATTTATTTCCACCCCCAGAAGAGATTCAGACAGAGGCACCATTGTCCTCAGGTATGTAATGCTTTCTTTCGATGATTTCTTGGTCGTGCGTGGCCATTATTGTTGTTGTTGTTGCATGTCACACCCCGATCTTTGTTGCATGTCACACCCCGATCTTACTAGGGTGTGATGGGCACCCAACCCCATATTCGGAGCCGAGCGAACCCGCTGACTCTTATTGCACGTATGAACTACACCGTTTCTTTTTTTTTTCGACTAGCATTAACATACATAGCACAATTATGAACATAGGCTAATAAGCTTTACGATCATACTATACAGCGACGGGGACAATCAGGAGTACAAATAGCTACTGTACATATACGTCTACGAGCCTCTAAACATAGTACACATATACATAGGAAGGGCCGAGATCATTTGCATATTGAATATATATACAAAAGTAATACCAAGGAACCGGGGCTCCGAAACAACGAGCGCAAAATGCTTATTTGGAGAAACTCCTAGGGATCAAATCCGGCTACTGCCGACTGCCTTGCAAGGCATGAAACGCAGTCCACACAGAGGGGACGTCGGTACGAATAGTGTACCGAGTATGTAAGACATGGAAAATAACATAAACCGGAACATAGATCATGAATAACAATATTATGAGGTCATGGATATATATATACTGAGACAAGAGAGTAACCTGTACATAGGAACACCCCTTTCGGGCCGGATACCATGCATGCTTGTTTTTTCCTTTTTAGAAAAAGAGTATTTCTTTTCATAGACATAGAAAATAGAATTTATGTCATGTCATAGTGTATCATGGTAGTTTGGCATATCATGGTATTTTATAGTAACATAGCATAGCATAGTATATCATAGTATCATAGCATAGCGTAGTATATCATGGTGTCATAGCATAGCATAGTATATCATAGCATCATAGCATAGCATGGTATGTCATAGTATCATAGCATAGCGTAGTATATTATAGCATAGTAAGTCATAGCATAGCACCGAACAATGTCGGCTCGCCCACATAGCACCGAATATATCGGCTCGCCCATAAATCCCGCGTCCGGCATCCCGCGTCCGGATGATAAGCAAATTAACCGTGGCAATGAAACATAGTTTCCTTCCCAATTCCCAAGCATCCCTACCTCCTACCCCAGGTACATATACATATATACATAGATCATATAAGCATGCAGGAGAGTCCAAGGAAATTATATATTCATCGGAGTGACGTAAGGTCGGAAACCTCTGGTTATATTATAGAATAACTATGGGCGCTTGTCTCACCTTGAAGGAATGATTAAGATAAGGCGAGACTATTAGTGGAGAGCAATATCATGAGAAAGTATGAAACAGGATCATAGGGCATCGTTTCATATATTTGGAATCTTTAAAGGAAAACATTACTTATGAGTAGAGTCGAAGATTCAAGAAATAGTTTAACGTTCTCATCTCGGCACTGGAATCATAGACTTGGAACCTTTAATCGTAGAATCATCATTTTTCATCATAGAGCCATAGTCGTCGCCTTGGTCATTAAGGCTTGCAATATTGTAAAACTTAGTTTTTGGAAAAGAAACGAATATTTTGGAAAACATTTGTAAACTTTTAGGAAGGAAAATCATGTTTTGGAATCGAGGGATTAGTTAAAACAACTATGATTTAGTAGTTAAAATAATAACCAAAAACTTTCCTTAACTATAGAATGAAAATAAGTCAAAGGGGACCATAGGAAAGAATTCGGAATAGGGGGCCCACCTCGAGTCGGCTGAGGTGGCATATCAAATTTACGTATATTACAATTCATGGCGTCACTTGGGAGGGTCTTAGGGTAATCGAGTCCTATTTGTGTAAGTTACGGATGTTCAAGAAGTTTTTCCAACGTTTTATGCAAGTTCTAATTCAATTCTCTTTTGAATGAATAGTAGTAAATTTCCAATCTCGAGTTTCTAGAAAGGAACTATCCCCGAGACCCGTGTCCAACCCTACTACGTCTAGGACATGCCAAGAAAGGAAGGTAAAGTCTTACATACCTCTTCTCGCTCCTTATGCTACTCCAAATTCAGGCTCCAACTTCGCCAGAATCTACAAATTGGTCATGTTTACCAAACATGATTAGTGCCTTTAGATTGAATTCTTAAAACAATACTTATACCGATATATTTATATATATTCCTATATAAATACATCATTCCCCAAAATCATCTTAGCCAATTCTCATCAACAACAATCCGGGAATTCAACCCGGCCAAACCATCAATCATAATATCGCAACCATATTAACAATTTTCAATTTCAATCCAAGATACATTCTAACAACTTAATCAATATACTACTTCCTTCAAAACCATCCAACTCCAATGAAAACAACAACAACCTAATAATTCATATACCAACAATATCATGCTAGTCTCATAATCTTCCATACATTCAAGAACATAATATTCAATTTAATTACCTCAATCACAAGTCTCCAATTTCTACAACTTCACAAGATTATTAGGCATTCATTAGCAACATAGTATTCACAACACAACAACAACCAAAATACTAAATAAAATTGGCTCATCTTCTTTCACCACTCAACACCTATACACGGCTATACATACAACATACCATACGGCCACCTTCCTACATACACAACTACAACCTTTCCAAAATCATTCAACTTCCATTATCAACATAACATTCACAACAATAACAACCAAATACTAAACAAAATAGTTGGCACATAATCCCTACACACATATATACATACACGGCCACACCCTTATATTCATACTCTTCCATGAATTCCATCCATTTTCTTACACACTACACATGCAAAATTATCCATAACATGCAAGAAGAGCCAAACCTTACCTTTTCTTCAATTCTTCACTTGGTTAGAGATTTCCAACTTATATGAATATGAGTTATTCTTGCTCCAACAACCCCTTCAACTTGCCAAGAACCTTTTAATGAATTGTTTAGCTAGGAGAAACAAGTTGAAACTCTTCTCTTCTCTTTTCCTTTTTTTTTTCTCTCGGTTTCTCTTTTTTTCAAAGGGCCGAATGGCCTTGTCTCTTGTCTCCTCCTTTCTCTTGTTCTTAATATCTTGAAATTTCTAGAGAGTTATGGGATAATTTAGAAGACTTAGTCTTCTTTTAATTCCCATGAATTTTAATCCACATGGGCTTGGCCCATCAAGTAAGGTGGACGGCCAATCATGGCCCAAGCCTTAGCCCACTTCTCTTTTTTTTTTGTCATGCAATTCATGAAAACTTATTTCCCAAATTCCAAATTTACCCTTCGTCTTCCTCCATAATTCCACGAGACGTATTGCGAATTTTCCTTTATGCCCTTGACCTTTCTTAATAATTCCGCTTCTAAATGCTTCATAAGCCATTCATATGCTTAACAAAATAAAATAGGGCCTTGCTTGTCGTCCTCCCGCAATTGTCTTGAATTATCCGATTGCACAAAAATGCGGGATATAACATTGCAGCCCTGTGAGGCAACATATATGTTTTGTGTTGCTGTGATAGGATAGTAGTGACATATTACAGGAGAAACACAACAAGATCTTATTTGTAACCAGTGGTTTTCTTGGTTGGTTAATTGGTCACATTTTATTCATGAAATGGCTTGGATTGGTATTAGTCTGGATACGGCAAAATCATTCTATTAGATATAAGAAGTACATTTTATCTAATAAGTACCTTGTGTTAGAATTGAGAAATTCTATGGCTCGGATCTTTAGTATTAAGATTTCAAACTCAAACTTATCGTAAAAAAAAGGGGAATCAATCAGACTCTTGAAAAAATAGGGAAATAGTGAATCAAGATCTAGATGGGGTACGCTTGATTCACTTTCAAAGAATCCTATCAGCTTTCAAGTAGATAAAGAAGTTAAGGCTAGTGACATCAGCTCTGGCGAAATTTCTATAGAATTCCTAAGAGCCTAACATTCGAGGATGAATGTTCTTAAGGAGGGAGGAATGTTACATCTTGGAAATTTCATGTCGTGTGAATTAAGAGTAAACTATAGCAAGCCTAAAGTGAATATGAATCCCTTACAAGGTTAAGGATGTTATCTAATAATTCCAAGTATGTGCCTTAAGGTTTCAGAGTCATATGTAGCGACGGAAGTAAGCTCGTCAAAGGAATTGGAATTTGAGTTATACATTATTTAGTAATGACTTGAGGGGGAGCTATAGGGCCCCTTAGATGGTTAATGAAGTTTTACACAAGTTCCAAGAAGGTTCCATAAGGATTGGAGGTCAAACGAATCGAAAAGAACGTATTTTCGTGAAACTGAGGAAAATTGGCCAATATGCGGCCGCATATTGGCCGTAAACTCCCCATTTTGGGTGAGATTTCTGCCCAACACCAGCCGCATGTTGTGGATGGAGTATGTGGCCGCATACTCAGTATGATGAGCTGCATACTCACCGCAACACGGAGCGGTGGGGCGAATTGGACACCTTTTTAAACCCCAAAGGACCCCATTCTTGACATTAATTTTCCACACTTATTTCCCCACAATAAAAGAAGGTTCTTGAGAGTTATTGAAGGTTTCCCAGTGTTCTAAATCTTTCCATATCATCAAGAGAGAAGATCAACATCAAAACCCCAAAGCTAATCCATGGAAGGTGATGGTTCTTGCTTCTCTTCAAAGTTGTGATGAACTTGGTCTTGAAAGGAGTTGGGGGAGGTGAAGTTCCTATAAAATAAGGTATGTTCTTCCTATTATTTACATGATGTAGTTGGTGTAAAGGTTTAGTAATCTTTGGAAAGGAAAATAATTAAAGTGGAGAAGTCATAAAGTGTTGGAGTGAAGAAGATGACTATGAGATGAATTTGAAAAGGGATTTTGGAAAAATTTGAGATTAAATTGCATCTAACTTCTTGATTATGATATTGTGGATTTTTTTTTATGATATGGTGGGAGTTGACAAAATAGGGGAAATGCTGCCCAAATTTCGTTAGCTTGTTAATTGCACTAGTTTGAACTTAAGAGTGTTTTCAACACTTAACCTTAGTGTGAATCCTCTTGAATGTAGATTTTACGGACTTTGGAGGATAACATTAAATAGTTAAGAAGACGTAAAGGTATGTAAGGATAACCCTTCTTTCTAAAGGCATGATTTTCTTATTATAAATCCATCTAAGATATCCGCAATGTCCTATTCCTAGAAATGCTAGAAGTTCATGACTTTCAAGATTCTTAAGATATGATTGGTAAAAGCTCTCCATAGTGATGATGATAATGATAATGATGATGATGGTGATTCCATAATAGAAATCAGGGGTTTACCAACTTTATGTCACCCCGATAGAGTTGTAATGTTTCCTTTGGATACTCATATATGTCATATATGTATGTAGCTATTTTGTGACACCGAGCATATAAGGCCGGGTATGATATCTATTGCGTGCACACCACTGCAGTTGGGTATGAACAATACCGAGCCTTGTTATGACTGGGTATGGATGACATCGAACCTACATAGTTGGGTATGGTATCATTATATGTATATGTATGAAATGTTTTCTTTAGAGAAAGGTTAAGTAAGCATAATGAACGTCTCAAGAGGTATTATGAGGTATAAAGGATTCATTTTTCTTATGTTATTCTTCATGCTTTTATCATGTTACTATTCATGCCTTGCATACTCAGTACATTGTTCGTACTGATGTCCTTTTATTTGTGGACGCTACTTTGATGCCCACTGGGAGACAGACCATACCTTTAGGTTGTTTCATCAGTGATTGCATAGAGGTGCTCCATTTGATCCGGAGCTGCAATAGTTGGTATTATTCTTTTGTGTACATATATGGGCATGGTGGGGTCCTGTCCCGTCTTTATGATTTTATATACTCTTCGTAGAGGCTCGTAGACAGATGTGTATAGCTAGACATTCCTCAGCCTTGTCGGTTTGTATTTTGTATATTATTTTGATAGCCCTATTGGCTTGTGGATATATGGGCATAGTTAATGATGTTTATATAAAGGTACCTTCGTCCGAAGGAATCTGTGTTATTGGTGCATGGTTATAATAAGTTAGCCATGTGGCTCACCTAGATGTGATTATGAGAGTATGATGAGAGGTGCTAGGTAGGTTAGCTCCGGGTGCCCGCCATGGCCCTCCGGTTGGGTCGTGATAGATTCGTAGTACGTTGGTGTCTTAATTTTGGACATCGAGACATGTCTCAAGGATATTTGAGGTTGGACATGATTAACTTGTGATTATAGGCATTTAAATTCATGTTTGGCAAGTTACGAAAGGATTGGAGAATAAGTGCACCGAAGCGGGAAGGTTCCTCAAAAGTTGTTTTTGGAAAATATGGTATATGGGTCGTATAAGTGAGATATGGTAGTATTTTAAGATATGGACCGCATTTAAGGATATTAAAATTTAATAGAGAAGCAGAAAATTGAGGTGGTATTATACGGCCAAAGTATACAGACAGTATAATGTTATACGGCCAGCAAGTTAGCCGTATAAAGTTATACGGACCGTATAATACAATGTCGGAGGAATTTTCCCAAAGTTAAGTATGACGACCCCTCTTCATTTTAGTCATTTCAAACATATTACCAAGTTTAGGAGAGCTCTAAAAATCTCTCTAAACATATCCTAACATTTCTCCAAGCCAAAATAAAGGATCAAAGTGAAGATCAAAGCAGTTAGGGTTACAAAGTGAGATTTAAACTTGATTCTTCTTCTTGTAAAGCTTTGAAGGGTAATTTTAAGGTGAAGTGACTTTGGAATTGAAGTGTTCTTGAATGTTGAGGTAAGATTTCATCTTAGTCATGTATTTATGAGCTTATTTGGCAATTATGTTTAGATATGAGGAAAAGAAATTGGAAGAAAAGTTCAAATATGCATTTGAAGATATTTTGGGTAATAATATAACTTCGGCTATAATTATTAGCGTGTTTTGAGCATGATCTTATTATGAGGGATCATAATGATGTTGAGGAAGTGTGGTATACAAGTGTATAAGATTTGTGTTGAAGTTATTGTTACGGATTGATTAGAAAAGGAAGTTTTGGGATTGAATTAAGTGTAGTTTGAATGCAATCTTTTAGTTATGGTATTGTTGCTATTGTATTGTTGTTATGGGAGGTTTTTAGGAATTGGTGGAAGTAGGGGATATAAAGGAAATGCTCCCCAAGTTTCGCTAAATCATTTAATAGTTTATTTTGATCTTATAAGCGTTCGATGACTTACCCTTAGTGTGAATTCTCTGGAATGTAGATTTACCAGCTCGGGAGGATAGACGTTGAGTAGTTAAGGAAATGATAAGGTATGTTAAGGCTTTCCCTTTCTTTCTTATGGCATGATTCCATTGTTACGAGCTTACACGAAGGATATCTAAGATGACTACACTCATAGAAATGCTAGAAGCTTATGTTCTTGATTCTCTTATGACATTATTGATCCTTGTCTCATGATTCTTGATTATTGATCTTGTCTTATGATTATTGATATTGTTTATTGACATTTATCTCATCTTATGATTATTGATTCCTTCAAGATGAGATATGTTGACGATGATAGCTCCATAATTGTAATCAGAGGTTACTGGCCTTACGTCAGTCCGATAGAGTCATAGCTTTTATTTGGGCTCTCATGCATGCTTTATATCTATGTATGTATTTTATCTCACCGAGCCACGCTATAGTCATCCATGTACAGCATCTATTGTGCACACCACTATAGTTGGGTACGGATTACCCCGGAAGCATGATGCCCTGGATGCGGCATGATGATGATATTACCGAGCCTATATGGCCGGTTAAGGTATTATATATGTATGTATGAAAATATATTTTTTTAAAAGCTAAGCACGCATGACATCTGCCTTAAGAGGCATTCAGAGGTACAGGTTGATCTCATCTTATGTTCACTTTATACTTTCATTATGTTGTTACTCATGCCTCACATACTCGGTACATTATTCGTATTGACGTCCTTTTACTTTTGGATGATGCGTTCATGCCCGCAGGTAGACAGGGGGACGGACTAGACCCCTAAGCTGCTTCATCAGCGATTTTACAGGAGCGCTCCATTTGTCCCGGAGCAACAGTTTAGCGGGTACTATTCTTTTGTGTATATGTATATGGGCATGGCGGGGTCCCTTCCCGTCCTTATTATGTCATTCATTATATGTAGAGGCTCATAGCAGAACGATGTGTACAGCTAGTTGTCCTATGACCTTCTCGGTCCATATATTGTTATATCTTTTTGTTAGCCTTGCCGGCTTGTGTACATAGGCACGCTTTGATAACACACGCACACACACACACACACACACACACACACACACACACACACACACACACACACACACACACACATATATATATATATATATATATATATATATATATATATATATCTTTTGGGCTTGTGTCCCTTACAGTTTATGACATTTGATGGTTTGCTATGTGGCCCACTTAGGTATGATTAAGACATGCAATTATGGTTTTGGTGCTAGGTAGGTTAGCTCCGGGTGCCCGTCATGGCTCTCCAGTTAGGTCGTGACATTGAGACTTGCACACACTAGGAACTTATTGAAGCGCTCTTTGCACACGGAACAGACCACACCACACCACAACAATACTATCGTTATATACCAATTGGACATATCTAGATACCAATTGGAGTCAACTAGATACCAATTGGACATATCTGATGTCAAATTAACTGAGGTGGCACGATAAGAAAGAAAGAAGGGAAGTTTCCTAAATGCCCTATAGCCTCTCGTGGATGGGTACGGACGTTTACATACCATTTCACGGGACTCTACTAGACATTGCTCTTGTACTTGTGAGACCAGTAACCTAAGGCTCTGATACCATCTTGTCACGACCATAATCGGGGATCATGTGGGCACCTCCAAAATCCCACCTAAGAGGCAAACCCTTTTACCCAAAAATACTCACTTTATACAAAGAACGAATAACATAATGCTAGACATTTTCCATCATCCATAAAAATCAAAATTTATGCAAGAATACTGTTTCAAATACCAATTCCCAAAACCGGGTCTAGACTAGTACAAGAGCTTCTAAGATTTTCAACTGGATGATGACTATACAATAGAATACAACCTCTATTTTGGAATAGAAAAACAGAAGTCTTCAAGATGTGCATCGGAGAGTCCTCGGAAGCTACTAATCCACGAACTGAACCTGTGACAACTCTACACCCCGAATAGGGTGTAGCAAGAGTAGTATTAGTACAACACTCGCACTGGTAAGTATCATAGGCAGGCAACGATTAGAAAATATTAATAATAATAGCAAACAACAGATAAGTATGGTAGACAATTACTCAGTCAATCCACAGAATCAGTATGGGGAAAGAGGTTATACCATGATATATGATACAGCACTTAATCCTAGATACGACTATCCACTCCACAATCCACAAACCACATAATACAAGTCAAGATTCACAATTGTACCACCTAAGTAATCCATAGAATTAACCATGCTAAGACCAATTTTGGAACAATTTCACACCTACTACTCAAGTTATGACCACCCTCCGTAGTATTCACTATCACCTCACTTGACAAGATAACCAGGCCAATTCGTATAACAAGGATACACATCATTCAACTCGGGGTCCAATTTCTAAGTACGGGATCGAACAATACCACAAGTCACATTGCATGAATAGCATCACAATTACAGAAGACTCACAACCATATCATAGCCTATGGTGAAGTACCTAAACACAAGTCTGCCAAGTTTCCCATAAATCCTCAGAATGATCAATATCCAAGTACAATACACGAATCTGATCAATAGATACAAAATGAGATGATGATGATCAATACATATGCAATGCAATGATACCCACATGCTCCGGGCGGAATACCTCCACTCTTCGATAGTCATGACCCATAGGGGACCCGCGAAGTCCATCCACCTGCTGCGGCGCACAGCTCGATCCAATATATATTGGTCAAAAATAGGTTTAATATATGTTGCAGTGTGTAACCCGATCCAATATATGTATATGATATGTTATGGCGTACAAACCGATCCAATATAAGTATAACATAAATTGCGGCATGCAACCCGATCTAAATGTATGAGTATGAATGCATGAATGATATCAATGCCAAGAGAACCTATCAATATCAACTGTGCCACACATGGACATATGTCACGAGAATCTATCAATATCAAGTTTAGTATCACAATCGTGGCCACAAGCCAATAGATCACAACAAGGCAACAAGCCACATTCAAACAATAGTACCAACCTAAGTAATCTATCCCAACTTCATACCCGAAGGCATAACATGCTTTATCCAACAATCACTAACTCTACAAATGCTTCGCTAACTGAAGTCTAACCATAAGGCAACAAGAATCATCAGCAGGACTCAACAATACAGAACAGACTCAATCATGTCATATCGACACTAACATTCATAACAAATAAGAACAATGAGACAATAACCACACATAATAGTACCAACCTAGGACTATCCAACCCAACTTCATGTCCGGAGACCTAGGCTTGCTTTCTCCATCACTCTCTATTGCACATATATGAAATCCTAATCGAAGTCTAACTCTAATAAGTCGTAACCTACCTCGAGCCCGAGCAGGTGTCGTGGTCATCCACTCTTCCATTTCTGAGTCAGAAGCCGAGACGGAAGGGTCTAGGAATAGTAAGGAAATCTTAGTAAGCAAGTGACAAGGATTAAGGCATTCATACCTGCTAGGATTTTAGAGAATCAAATTACAATTTCGGGCCCACAGGGGTAAAATCGGGTTTTTGAAAGTTAGAAAACCACCGTTTTTATTGAACCCTATAATCAAAACGTAATAAATGAAGGAAGATATTCAAGAGAGATGAAGTAAATGAGTTCTAAATGTTACCTTCCCTAAGAACCCACGAGATTTGCTCTGAAAATGCCCCAAATGGCGGCTTAGATTGAGAGTTGGGAGATAAATGAGGTCAATTCCCGAAATAAGCTTTAAATACTAGGTCTGGTCAGCGTCATCCGCTGTGGTGAGCTATCACTAAGGCGGAAAACCAATCGCAGAGGAGGGCTCGGGGACATACACCCTTTCTGCTGTAGTGGAAGAGATATCCACTGTGGCCGATTTTTAAAATTAGAACAGCTTGCCATAGCGAGCATCTGATTGCTGGGGCAGACCTGCTGTAGCGGTCGACCCCCCACTGTAGTGAAGCTTTTGACCCAGTGGTCCTACACAATTTTTAATTCCTTCCCATCTTGACTACGAGTCAACTTAAACAGAAAAATCCTCGCGTAAAACTAACAGCTCAACTATTCAAGGAGGTTTTAGGATACAAATTAAAGAAACTTTGGTGACGGCCAAACGGGTCATTACAATCACCTTGTATAGTAATTTATACAACTAAAGCCTAATGGATAAGTGATTTGGTAAATCTAAATTAATTAAAAAAAAACAATATTAGCTTCTTCGTGATCAAAGGGACATAAGAAACAATTTGGCTTCTTTAATAGACCTGGTGCTTTTTTCATAGAACGGTTTGGCTTTTCAATTCCTGATTATGGGAATGTGCCACATCAAATTAAATAAGGTTCAAATTAATAAAAGAGTTGATGGGAGTTGTTTGTTGGCATTGGGAACGGTAGCAGCTCTTAAATAACAACTATTTCTTAAAAACAGACCTTAAAGCAGTGCCTTCTGTTAGGCGTGAGTTTTTTTTTTATTATTAAATTAAATAGGTTATTTAAATTAATTAATAAGGAGAGAGTTTAGGTAATTGAACTTTTGTCTTAAGATCTTCCCACTTTTAATATAATATAGATATAGATAATCATATCCATTTTCCCTTAATTATGTTTGACTTGGTCAAAATCATCTTTTGTTTTAAATCAAGATTTGAGAGCTCGAGGTTTCTTCGAAAATCTTCTCTAGAAGCTTTTAGGTTATTTTGAATATCTTTTCACAATTCATGCTGCATTGGGGCTTCAGCTTTGCTATTTGGAGGGATTCCAAGCTACCAAAATTTAAAGAACGACAAACTTTGCTTTAATTTTTCTTTCATGTCTTTGATTTTCTTTACAATTTTTATTTTCTTACTTAGTTTGATAAGTAAATAAGCATCTATATACCTAGGGCTTTAACCCAACCCTAGGTTATGAACATAATGGGTTTAGTTGATACAAGCTCTCTTATGATTGGGTTAAATGTTGTTTAGTTAATTTCATGCTTTTATATTTAATAATTAATGGTTGCAAATAATGATTTACACTCTAATTATCTTGATTCTCACTTGAGAAAGGCATTTGGATTACGTAAATTAACCAACAAAGAATTAGGCTGATTGAGAGGTTTTAATTAGTTCTAATTGAAGGGATTAGACTAGAGATATGAATGTCCCCACTTGTTGCAACATAATCATGTCACGCCTCAACTTGGGGAATCTTGCGGGCACTTACCATCTCCTACCTCGGTAGGCGAACCCTTTCCCAATTCATTCATTCAATACAATAAATTAATCAAGGCAGCCGAATATGAGTCTCAAACATAGATAATAATAAAGATAGTGAATAAGTGCAGAATTAATACATCAATTCCAAGGAATCTATCTAAGGCTGTACAAGAGCAATTACCACAAATACTTTAAGTCTGATTATGAATACATGTCTGATAATGGAATACTGTCTCAGAATAGCAAATAAGACAAGTAACGAAGAAGAGGCATCCGGGAAGTGAATCCATCCAATGCTCACCTTGGAATACTCGTCAAAAAGCCTCGGGACTCAGTCACAGGGCGCAGAAATTGATCCGGCCACAAACTCTTCACTCAGAAAGAATGCAGCAAGGTAGAATCAGTACACAACACTGTTATATCCCGTACTTTTGAACGTCGGGTTATTTGCCGAGGTGGGGCCCACACGTCGAGATATTTTGGAACATCTGAGAAGTCATATGAATTATATATGTAAAGTTGAACACAACTCATGAAGGACCCTTTGGGTCAAATCAAAGTGGAAACCCTCCAAACGAATATTCTTAAGAAAACGTTTTGGTGACCTGACTTCGAGGGGCAAAAACGGTATTATAAGTTTGGAATTTGGAAGAATACCGAGAAATAGAAGTTGTAGATAATTGAATTAGCTTTCCAACCATAGGTCGTGGGTTCCCAGGTGACATCTATACAAGGAGATATGGACGTCTTAAGGTCGAAAGGTCGGTGGGCTAGGCCCAACTCGTGACCAACCGTATTGGCCCAAAAATGGAAAGAAAAATTGAGGCCCAACCCATGAGGGTGGCCGGCCAAGGCATAGAAAAAGGACAAAATTTTAATTTAAGTCATGTGACATGGTCACATGACAAGCCAAGAATAAAAAGGGCAAAGGTTCATTAAATTTCTAGAGAATTCAAGACAAAAGAAAGAAGGAGAAAAACAAGAAAATTGCTCAAGAACAAGAGGAGGGGTTCGGCCAGCCCTCCAATTTTACCCCATGGAAATCTTGATTCAAAAAATTGTTTTCTTGTTGAATTCATACCAATTCAAGGTCCCTTAACAACTTGGTACCATTGGTTTGGAAGAATAAGCCTTGTTTCTTCAATTTGGCAACATCTTTGAGTGAAGGAGATTGAAGAAAAAGGTAAGAATTTATGCCATGCTATTATGTTATGAAGGTTTATTTGTGTTCTAGTATGTGTAAATGAGTAGAATTCATGAGAACATGGAAGTTGCAAAGTGGGTGTGCATTTGTGCATGTGGCCGTGTGTATGCTACCTTATATATGCGTGGTGTGTTGAATTTTATGTTGTATTTTAGTTGTGTGTGGGATGGAATGTATATTGAGAATGAAAGTTGAATGAATTCGATGGAAGGTGAAAAATTTGAATGTTGGCCGTGTGGTATTGGAGTTGGAATGATGATGAATTAAACTTTATTTAGCTTGCTAGATGTGTCGTTATGACATTTACGACGTAAGTGGAGTCTTAAACGATTTGAAATAGCATCGAAATGGTATTTAGGTCATTATGGGAAATTTTGTGATTTTTGCATGATTTTATATAAATATGCAAGTGAGGCTCTAAATGTGAATTATGGTTGTTGTTGATGAATTTGGGAAACTAGAATGTGTTATGAACATTTATGTCGAAGAACGGAAGTTTTGAATGAATTATGGATTCGGTGAGAATTTTGTCTGTTTTGCAAATATTTTGTATAATGATAGGGAATGCTTTTGAATGATGTTAGAATGATTCTGATTAGCAAATGAATATGGAAATGTTGATATTAGTTTGGAATTGTGAAGTTGGAATGGAAATTATTGAATTATGTAGAAAGGAAGCTATTTGTGCCATAATGTAGTTTATGATGATTGTTGAAGTTGTTGGGTTGTTGTTGTTGATATTGTGAGCCGAGATGATTCTCGGGGTATCATATGTATAGGGGAGATGCTGCCCAAATTTTTGTAGAACAATATAGGCTAAGGTTAGAAATTATGAGTCTCATGAATAGTAATTGGTCTACATGACCATTTGCAGATTTTTGGCGAAACGGGATCGAAGTTTTGATGAGCTTAACAAGCGAGAAAGGTATGTAAGGCTACCCCATTTCTTCTTATGGCATGTCCTAGGTATACTAGGTCGATATTGGAGCCTCGGGAGCAATTTTGTTCCTTGAAATCCGAAATGAAAATCGAGTACTATTCATTCAATTGAATTGAACTAGAAAACGCACATTTCGTTGGAAAGCGCCCATATGTTCAAAACTTGTATAAATGTAATCGATTTGCTTCAAACCTTCATGTAAGGCACATAGACCCCAAATGTCCGCGGTTCGTGTTCGCCACCTCGACTTGACCCGAGGTGGGCCCGCTAACTCCAAGACTCTTTTGTTTGCCCTATTAGTCTCATTTTTATACGATATAAAGGGAGGACTTTTGCTATGAGTTTGAGACTCCGTTTGGTTTGTTTCATAGGTTATTGAAAGCTTCTGAACATGAACGACACTAAATCTTCTGAAAAATAATTTATGAAGTATTTTCGAAAGTGTTGTAAATCTAAAAGCTTACATCCTTTGTTTATTAATTCATGCACCCAATACTTACTCGAGCCTTTTTGATCTTAATATGAGTATGGGTATGTATTTAATTGCCGAGTTTGAAATTTAATTGGATATATGCATATGGTTCTATTTTGAATCATAATTGCCATTTGGAAATACTTTCGTGAAATAAACCCCGCTTGATTAATTGTTTGAACTATTTTGACTAATGAGCCAACATATGATTTTATTAAGTTTGTAAAAGCATTTCAATACATATATTGCATTGTTTGCTCACGACTCCGCTCGTGCCTTATTATGACTTCGTTCACGGTTCCCCGGCCGGTTTTGTGATCGTGCGCACCGTGATAAAATTGGCGGAAGATCTTGTGCTACGGTTCCGAGACCTCGCCATAGGGCCGGGTTCCGTTTACTGGAGTTATCTTTGATATGGCTTATGATATGTTTGATGATATGATATGCTTGTGTTTGGGGTGTACGGAGATTTGAAACCTTCCGGAGTTATCTTTGTGTGAGTGGCACCGGTGTCGGAGTGGTGGCCACGTTCCCGAGCCTTATGCATGATTTCGATTTGCATTATATGTATATGTTTTCGCATGAGTTTGATACACCGATCCGGTATTTTCTCTCCTTCTACTTTTACTTCCGTTATGATTTGGATTCACACTTTATGCTTTACATACTCGCACATCTTTCGTATCGACCCCTTTCTTCGGGGTCGCGCTTCACGTGCCACGCGTGTGACAGTGTTCGTGATCCGTCGAAGTAGGCCACGCATTCTCGCTATTGCTGAGCGCTCCTTTTGATCCGGAGCCCATATGTTGGTACATATCTCTCGTGATATACATGTTTCTGTACATTTGGCTATTTGGGGTACGGCGGGGCCCTGTCCCGTCATATGTTTTCTGATATGATTTGTAGAGGCCTGTAGTCATCTGTGTGGGTCGTGGGTCCTATGTATGTTCAGTTTGTTCATGATTTGTATCTTAGTGCGGTCCCGTCGGTTATGGTGGCCATGACGGCCCTTGTATTTGTATATGTGTATATATGTTCGGCGAGGTATATTCCGCCGCCCTTCTGACTTTGATATGGCACTTCGTATGCGCGCGACCGCCTAAGATAGTATCTATTTTCATTCCGCTAAAAATGATGAGTACGATATTTGAACTAAGCTAGACTATGATGTTTTGATATGAAAGTCATTCGGCGTCCGGTGTAGGACGCCGTCGCGGCACCACGGGGGCCGGGTCGTGACAAAAGTGGTATCGAGCGGTTGTCCTCGGAATGTCTACGGCCGTGTCTCGTAGTCTTGTTTATCGGTGTGTTGTGCACCACATCTATAAACGGGAGGCTACAGGACATTTAGGGTGTTACCTTTCTTTGGATCTTAGATCGTGCGATAGAGCCACCGTAGGAAACGAATTCCTTCCTACTAACCTTTGATTTCGGCCAAGGACGGTATCGATAAAAGACAGTGATTGATGATATCTAGAAGCTACACAGTACGCAGGTAAGTAATGGTATGAAAGATGCATGTTGGAAAAGTCATTTGAAGTCTGATGGAAATATAAAGTTGAAAAATCAAAAAGGAAAGAAAATAGAAAAGTACCACCCTGCCATTTGAATTATGTATGTAAGGTAAGACCCGACATATTCATGTTTTACTTGAAAATGTTAGCCCTGTGTGGCTATGCTATGATATGATATATATGTGTACATGTTGGCCCTGTGAGGCGTTGTTGGTATTTCTCGCGCGTGAGTTTGGGATAATAAGAAATGCAGAGGAACCTCTGCCCAAATTCTTTTCTTCCAAAATTATAAAAAGGGAAAATGAGACATAAGTTCTTAGCATGTCTTGAAGGTCGATACCAACAGAGTAAATCTATCATGCCGGATTAAAGTAAAAGACACCCCCGTGTCATTCGTAAGAAGCACCGTCCTTATTTGGGAAATTTATTGCAAGAACGTATATATGAGCAAAAACACGTTTCGGCTACATTCTGCTTTGGAAAAGCCTATGTTGAAGGACAAAAATGCCCAGCAGTTAAGTTTCACCTTATTGGAAAAATACAAACGTATGAAAAGTAGTTGGGAATTAAATGGTTCGCTCACCACTTGCATATATATATATGGACATAATTATGTGAAATGAGTACTAAGAAGTTTTGTGATGTCGTTGGACTCTAGTTCCTTTTGCTAATAATTGGAGGAGGCCTTACAAAGAATGTTCTAGCGCTCCCGACGATTTATTGAAATGGGAATTTGTGGAATAGAAATTTAAATTGTGGGTCAGTATAGAATTAGATATATAGATGAAGGTAAGGGGCGATACGGTACACGAATGGTCGAGAAAAGTGAAAGAATTTTCTCCGTGGTCGGGGTGGGACCCGCCACGAGAACGTTTTGAAAGTTGTTAAGACCCCGGCTTATCCTAAATTACGTGACAAAGGTCGTACGGGCGGTTGATGTGATTATACCGGCCTTAACGCATCTAAATGCATTAAAGTTGTAAAGTTAAGCGTGCTAGGGCCAGAGTAATTTTGGGATGGGTGACCCCCCCTGGGAAGTGTACAAAATTTTCGCAAATACAGATATGAGAGACAAATAGGAAATATGGGGTAACCTAAAGGAATTAGGGTGTATGGAATGGTTAGGAACTTTATAAAGACTGCGTGGGCTAAGACAGCTTAAATACAAAAAAAAAAAGAGCAATGCAGCTCAAAAATTAGAGTGAGTTTGAACAAGCGATTGTGAATGTCTTGAAAAAGGAAATGGCAGTAATATATATATGTATGTACAGGACTTCCCTTTGTGACTATGTCAATCGATAGGTGAACCCTAACGGCTAGTGCGGTAATTTATGAAAGACAGTACGCGGACAGAATTTATGAGACAAAGTGAAAGGTGTGGTGCAGATGTTCTGAGATAAATTGACATTGATTTCGCTATAAGTTGAGATGGGAGTATTTTAATACAATGATAATTGGAGAGAAAAGAAAGAAATTGAGTAGAATATAAGGGGATCAGAACGTCAGAAAAAAAAAAGAAAAAAAAAAAAAAAAAAAGGGGTGAAAGTAAGAAATGTAATTAAGCAGAGCTTCAAAAGAGCCACAGTAAAGCGTGAAATTATTTGCCAAAAGGAACTGGAATGGGACAAGCGGGGCAAAAGAAAAACCCATGCTATGGAACGATGAATTATGTGAATATCAAGAAATTCGGATGCCGAGAAAAACGGGACGAAAGATAAGGAACGGGTGCGAAAGAGGGGATGACTTAGGCTGAATCTTCCAACGAGGAAGGATATGATTACTAAAAGATAAATTCCTACATTGATTACATTATCCGAGGACCGAATATTAGATAAGATTTTGTACTATGTGATCGAGAGTTTCATCGCCCCGTGATTTTATTAAAGTTTCATACGAGACTAATCAAGTTACAGATTGTAAAGAAAGACATGGACAGGGTAGGAGCATAGCCCTTAAAGAGGGGGAAAAGCGTGTTATGTTAGATTTAAAATGGCACTACAATATCTTTAAATGCCAAGAAAGGGAATTTATTGACTAGAGGCCGAGCTTAAGTTTATCTACGTGCCAAAGAATAAAGGGAAAGAATGAAAGATGCCTTAAGAGGATGCTTTTCGCCAATATGAATTGTGATATATTTATGCCATGCTTTAATTCCCCCTATCGAGTAAACGGATCTTTGTACAAAAGTACGCAAAACATGTTCTAAAGAGGGTTGCGAGCCAAGTTCCTAAAAGAGTAATGAAGAGAATTATCGGACTCAAAGAATATTTTGGGTAATAACGATTGTCGTGATAAGAATATCGTGCTTGGTAGTGTGGAAATCTCTGAAGGAAAGAAAGGGGTCCGTTAAGTGCTAGAAAATAGTTCATGGACCACTAATTACGTGAAGCCCAAGGAAATGTGCCATGAAATTATGTATAATATCGGTATGAAGTGGTGTTTGACCATATCTGTAAACAACCCGCACGAGAGAAATTATTCCACTTATGATTTGGAATTAGCCGCGGTGACTCATGTTTTGAAAATATGGCGGCACTATTTATGTGTAGGCTACGCTGATAATTGTACAGACCGTCATTTTTTTTAGTAAAAAGGAAATGTTATGCATCAAAGGTATAAGAGAGTAAGAAAGGGCCTAAGGGCTATTATGCAGGACGGGCGAAATTTTCATAAGGACACAAACTCAATTGCTGTAGCCTATCGAATGTTTTGATGAAATAATTCGGGGCACGAAGATTAGAATGAGTAAGGAAACGTTAACCAGGGAACTTCCGTAAACCCCAAAGCATTAGTAAAAGTGGTCTGACTTCGATCGAGATTCTGTAAGCCATGCCTCTACACCTCCGATTTTGATGAAGCCCCGTCCGTTATGCCTCCGTGTTTCTAAATTCGATTACGTTTTCGTTTGATGTACCTTCGTTCGTCCGACTCGATTACGAATCCGTTTGATATACCTCTCGTACGCCTAACTCGGTTACGGATACGTTCGACGTGGCTTCCCACGTCCGATTTTGATTACAATCGTTCGATATATCTTCGTATGTCCGATTTTAATTATGATCCGTTCGACATACTTCGACGTTTGGCCCCGGTTATGAATCTGTTTGATATGACGTCGAGTATGAATTCGTTTGCTATACTTCGCACTTCCGAATCCGAATACGTTTTGTCCAATATACTTTTGTACGTCCGACTCGGACAACAAATTTGTCCGGTATAATCCCATACGTTTGACCCCGATCATGGATCCGATCGGTCTATTTCCCTACGTCCGACTCGATTATGGACCTATCGATATAGTTCGAGCGTATCGATACGGATTGTGGGTCCGTTTGATATGCTTTTGTACGTCTGGCTCCGATCTTGAATCTGTTTGAGATAACGTCAGATTATGCTTTTGTCTGTCATACTTTTGTACCTCCGATTTTGGATCTGACTCTGTCTGACATTCGTCTGACCTTCTGGTTTTGATAAAGGTCCTGTTCGTTATATGTCCTATTTAAGATTAGGCGGACATTTGGACTAATGAAGAATGGTAGGAAGGGCTGGAAAATGAAGGCCCTCACGAGCGCTCTGATTAAATGAAAGTATGTGGTTGGCACGAGAACCCCCCCCCCCCCCCACGAGGAATTCTTTTTTTAGACCTATAAGGCTAATTTAACATTCGACGACGAATGTTCTAAAGGGGGGGAGGATGTTATATCCCGTACTTTTGAACGTCGGGTTATTTGCCGAGGTGGGGCCCACACGTCGAGATATTTTGGAACATCTGAGAAGTCATATGAATTATATATGTAAAGTTGAACACAACTCATGAAGGACCCTTGGGTCAAATCAAAGTGGAAACCCTCCAAACGAATATTCTTAAGAAAACGTTTTCGACCTGACTTCGAGGGGCAAAAACGGTATTATAAGTTTGGAATTTGGAAGAATACCGAGAAATAGAAGTTGTAGATAATTGAATTAGCTTTCCAACCATAGGTCGTGGGTTCCCAGGTGACATCTGTACAAGGAGATATGGATGTCTTAAGGTCGAAAGGTCAGTGGGCTAGGCCCAACTCGTGACCAACCGGATTGGCCCAAAAATGGAAAGAAAAATTGAGGCCCAACCCATGAGGGTGGCCGGCCAAGGCATAGAAAAAGGACAAAATTTTAATTAAGTCATGTGACATGGTCACATGACAAGCCAAGAATAAAAAGGGCAAAGGTTCATTAAATTTCTAGAGAATTCAAGACAAAAGAAAGAAGGAGAAAAACAAGAAAATTGCTCAAGAACAAGAGGAGGGGTTCGGCCAGCCCCTCCAATTTTACCCCATGGAAATCTTGATTCAAAAATTGTTTTCTTGTTGAATTCATACCAATTCAAGGTCCCTTAACAACTTGGTACCATTGGTTTGGAAGAATAAGCCTTGGTTTCTTCAATTTGGCAACATCTTTGAGTGAAGGAGATTGAAGAAAAAGGTAAGAATTTATGCCATGCTATTATGTTATGAAGGTTTATTTGTGTTCTAGTATGTGTAAATTAGTAGAATTCGTGAGAACATGGAAGTTGCAAAGTGGGTGTGCATTTGTGCATGTGGCCGTGTGTATGCTACCTTATATGCATGTGGTGTGTTGAATTTTATGTTGTATTTTAGTTGTGTGTGGGATGGAATGTATATTGAGAATGAAAGTTGAATGAATTCGATGGAAGGTGAAAAATTTGAATGTTGGCCGTGTGGTATTGGAGTTGGAATGATGATGAATTAAACTTTATTTAGCTTGCTAGATGTGTCGTTATGACATTTACGACGTAAGTGGAGTCTTAAACGATTTGAAATAGCATCGAAATGGTATTTAGGTCATTATGGGAAATTTTGTGATTTTTGCATGATTTTATATAAATATGCAAGTGAGGCTCTAAATGTGAATTATGGTTGTTGTTGATGAATTTGGGAAACTAGAATGTGTTATGAACATTTATGTCGAAGAACGGAAGTTTTGAATGAATTATGGATTCGGTGAGAATTTTGTCCGTTTTGCAAATATTTTGTATAATGATAGGGAATGCTTTTGAATGATGTTAGAATGATTCGATTAGCAAATGAATATGGAAATGTTGATATTAGTTTGGAATTGTGAAGTTGGAATGGAAATTATTGAATTATGTAGAAAGGAAGCTATTTGTGCCATAATGTAGTTTATGATGATTGTTGAAGTTGTTGGGTTGTTGTTGTTGATATTGTGAGCCGAGATGATTCTCGGGGTATCATATGTATGGGGAGATGCTGCCCAAATTTTTGTAGAACAATATAGGCTAAGGTTAGAAATTATGAGTCTCATGAATAGTAATTGGTCTACATGACCATTTGCAGATTTTTGGCGAAACGGGATCGAAGTTTTGATGAGCTTAACAAGCGAGAAAGGTATGTAAGGCTACCCCATTTCTTCTTATGGCATGTCCTAGGTATACTAGGTCGATATTGGAGCCTCGGGAGCAATTTTGTTCCTTGAAATCCGAAATGAAAATCGAGTACTATTCATTCAATTGAATTGAACTAGAAAACGCACATTTCGTTGGAAAGCGCCCATATGTTCAAAACTTGTATAAATGTAATCGATTTGCTTCAAACCTTCATGTAAGGCTACATAGACCCCAAATGTCCGCGGTTCGTGTTCGCCACCTCGACTTGACCCGAGGTGGGCCCGCTAACTCCAAGACTCTTTTGTTTGCCCTATTAGTCTCATTTTTATACGATATAAAGGGAGGACTTTTGCTATGAGTTTGAGACTCCGTTTGGTTTGTTTCATAGGTTATTGAAAGCTTCTGAACATGAACGACACTAAATCTTCTGAAAAATAATTTATGAAGTATTTTCGAAAGTGTTGTAAATCTAAAAGCTTACATCCTTTGTTTATTAATTCCGACTGCACTCCAATACTTACTCTGAGCCTTTTTGATCTTAATATGAGTATGGGTATGTATTTAATTGCCGAGTTTGAAATTTAATTGGATATATGCATATGGTTCTATTTTGAATCATAATTGCCATTTTGGAAATACTTTCGTGAAATAAACCCCGCTTGATTAATTGTTTGAACTATTTTGACTAATGAGCCAACATATGATTTTATTAAGTTTGTAAAAGCATTTCAATACATATATTGCATTGTTTGCTCACGACTCCGCTCGTGCCTTATTATGACTTCGTTCACCGGTTCCGGGCCGGTTTTGTGATCGTGCGCACCGTGATAAAATTCGGCGGATCTTTGTGCTACGGTTCCCGAGACCTCGCCATAGGGCCGGGTTCCGTTTACGGAGTTATCTTTGTGATATGGCTTATGATATGTTTGATGATATGATATCTTGTGTTTGGGGTGTACGGAGATTTGAAACCTTCCGGAGTTATGCGCGTGAGTGGCACCGAAGTCGGAGTGGTGGCCACGTTCCCGAGCCTTATGCATGATTTCGATTTGCATTATATGTATATGTTTTCGCATGTTTGATACACGATCCGGTATTTTCTCTCCTTCTACTTTTACTTCGTTATGATTTGGATTCCCGCACTTTATGCTTTACATACTCGACATCTTTCGTACTGACCCCCTTTCTTCGGGGGCTGCGCTTCATGCCCGCAGGTACAGAAGTTCGTGATCCGTCGAAGTAGGCCACGCATTCTGCTATTACAGAGCGCTCCTTTTGATCTGGAGCCCATATGTTGGTACATATCTCTCGTGATATACATGTTTACGTACATTTGGCTATTTGGGGTACGGCGGGGCCCCGTCCCGTCATATGTTTTCCTCGATATGATTTGTACGGCGTGCCCGTAGTCATCGTGTGGGTCGTGGGTCCTATGTATGTTCAGTTGTTCATGATTTGTATCTTAGTGCGGTCCCGTCGGTTATGGTGGCCATGACGGCCCTTGTATTTGTATATGTGTATATATGTTCGGCGAGGTATATTCCGCCGCCCTTCTGACTTTGATATGGCACTTCTGTATGCGCGACCGCCTAAGATAGTATCTATTTTCATTCCGCTAAAAATGATGAGTACGATATTTGAACTAAGCTAGACTATGATGTTTTGATATGAAAGTCTGTTCGGGCGTCCAGGTAGGACGCCAGTCGCGGCCCACGAGGCTGGGTCGTGACAAACACGTACTGAGTAGGCATCATAGTTGACAACAGTTAGAAAATCATATATAATAGAAAGAGACTGAAAAAGTAGGCATGCTCACAATCAGAATGAACTAAACATAATCCAATTACCGATAATAAATACCAAACCACCAAGTCAGTCAAACACCTCAAATCTACTATAATCCGGATCCACATCTCAAGAATTACTATCAAGTACAAGTATTATCGAGAATCAACCAACTAGTACCAAACAATACCAATAATAATAATGAGATGAATGCAATAATACACACATGCTTCGAGCGGAATATCTCGTCGCCTCGACAGTCATGACCCATGGGAGATCATTAAGTCCATGCACCTGCTGCGGAATGCATAGCCCGATCCAATAGTCAGTGTTGCGGAACATGCAACCCAATCCCAATCAGTGTTGCGCTATGTGCAACCCGATCTCAGTTAGTGTTGCAGCACGCAACCCGATCCCAACAATATGTATATAAGTGAGTGAATATATGATAACAGTGCCAACAAGAATAAATAATCAATGGTGCCGCACATGGACACAAATCTCAATCACAATAATAATGTCATGATCCTTACTTACTTCCCAACAACCTCATTCATGATAAATATGCTTTCCAACACACAAGTAACCACTAAGCATCAGTTTTCTAGAATTAATCACGTGACAGCGAACCAACAACTCATAATATGCAACAACATAATAGAACACAATAAGGCGACAATCCATTAATCACAACAATACCAACCTAAGTCTTCCATCTCAACTTCATACAAGAAGGTTTACATGCTTTCTCCAAATATCACTAACTATACATATAATTCGCTAACGAAAAGGTAAGCCATAACCTACCTGGAAAGCCGAACAGGAGCCTTGAACCATCACACCTTGGCCTTGCCTTTGCGCAATGCCTCTAAGTATTCAAAGTCTATTCATAATGAATTCTATATTAAAAACCATGAATAATGACACCCATATTACTATACTTCTAGCTAGGTCAAATTCTAACCTAAGAAAATTGGGGAAAAATTGAAAGATGGAACATGCAATTCAAGCTCTAGGTGATCAAACCTACTAATCATTTACTAAAACAACTCAATAAAGCCCAATTCAGATTTAAAGCAAAACCCCCAAATTTAGGTATGAACCCTAATTCTTCAATCCCCAAATTAACCATTAATAATGGAAGAAATAAGCTTAATAACAAGGAATTCATTAAACTCTATGGTTATTCTAGTCAATTTCACAACCAATTTCTATTTTAGAAGTCTAAACCCATTTCAAGAATTTTAGCACAAGACTCATCTTCTCTATCTAGATTCTAGTGATTCTAAGCATGGAATAGGAATTTAGGAAGGCAAATAAAAAAGGCTAGGGCCATAGATCTTACCTGCAAGAAGAATCAATCCACAAATAGCTCTATTCCCCCAAAGAGTGCTTAGAAGAGTGATGAGAATAAGTGATAGGGTTTGAGGGACTTAACTTGAGAAAAGAGAAATTATTCTGCCTAACTACGGCTGCAGCGGCTACTGCACACACGCTACGGCGCCATAAGGCTTGCCATAGCGGACTTCACAAAAAAATAGCATGCCGCTATAGTGGCAAGGGACCCGCTACAGTAGCTAGTCACTAATATTCCCCAGTCCGCTATAGTTGTCTCCCAGGCGCTATAGCGTCGCCGCTACCGCGGCTAAGGAACCGTTGCAGTGCCTACACTAGAATCAGAATATTCTCATTTTTGACCAATCTCATCCCGTAATCCGACTATTACCCGAGGCCCCACAGATACCTAAAAACTATGTACACACACATAAAAACGAGCTATGACTTCACCCGTGGCCTTGTATTTCCCAACGGAAGTTTATTTGACCAAGTTAACCCCCAATGGCCTAAAGTCAAGTTCCCAACCCAAGTTCCAAAACGCTCCCAAGTGCATTGGGAACCGAATTGAACACACTACCAAGTCATAAATGACTGTCCAGACCTTTCATAATCGACAAAATTTTGATAAGATCCGTTTACTCAAAAGACAACGTTAGGTCAAACGGATACCACTTTGAGGTTCAAACCTCCAAAAGTCACCCTAAAACCCGCACGATGACTTAGGCAAGGGTCAACAGGGGTAAAAGGGTCATTCAGACTATAATGACCAATCCGGTCGCTACAAATCAATACAAGTTTCTCACACAATACCTAAGTCTATACTCGAACTGTAATGACCCATTTCATCGATATTGTAAAAATTTCTGAAATACCCCTAAACGTGTCCTCCTGGACCGTTCCTTTCGGTAAAATATTTACGATGGACATCTAACTTGGTGGGACCCATTGCATAGAAGAGAATTAAGCAACGAAATTTGGGTCAAGGACCCAGCTAGACCGCCCCAGCGCCCATCAGAGCGCTACAACAGTTGCGCTCCAGCGGAAGTGGCCCCACTGAAGCGGTAGGTCGGGGTAGCATTGTTTCGCTACAGCGGCCCTGTAAGCGCTACAGCGCTGCCGCCGAAGCGGTTGATCAACCGCTGAAGCGGTGCGCGCAGTGAAAATTTCCTATTTAAGAAATGATTTCGGGAATTGCCCCAATTTTCAATACCCTAATTTCCAGCCGCCCAGTTCGGGGGAAAACCAAAAAAACCAAACCTCTAGTCTTGATAGACCCTTCTAATGCCCTCAAATTCCGTTTCCACTTAGTAAAATTACTCCTAACCATTTAATTCTTGTTACTTAGAGAAGCATCAAGTGGGCCGCCAGTTTAGGACCTCCATTCTGCTGTTGGAGTGCTCCCTTGTTCAGGAGCCCATATCTTAGTATAGACTTTTCTGTTATATATGTACATATACATTCAGGGGTACGGCGGGGCCCTGTCCCGTCATATGATTTTGTTATTACTCTTAGAGGTCTGTAGATATGTCTGTGTGTTGTGGGTAGTATAGTCAGTTGCGTTTGCATTCTGTACATTTCAGGTTATTTGTATGATATGTATATATGTATATGCTTCACCGTGCCTTTCGGTATGTATAAATTCTTAGTATGTTTGCTATGAGTTGATTATGGTTGGTAGAAGGTACGAGTGCCCAGCTCGGGCACTAGTCACGGCCTACGGGGTTGGGTCGTGATAAAAGTGGTATCAGAGCGGTTCGTCCTCGAAATGTCTACAGACCGTGTCTAGTAGAGTCCTGTTTATCGGTGTGTTGTGCACCACATCTATAAACAGGAGGCTACAGGACATTTAGGATGTTATCCCTCCTTCTGATCTTAGATCGTGCGGTAGATCTGTATTATCAGGATGACTCCTCTCTAACGAATTATTGTGTTTTCAGCGATGCCTCCGAGAAAAGCGACCCGCCCGGGAAGAGCAAGTCGACGGCGGCAGAGAGACTAGCCGGTGCCCGAGAGTTACTAGGGCCCGTGCTCAGCCTGAGGTTGTGCCCCCGACAGCGAGTTCCGCCACACCGCCACTGCCGGAGGGGTTTGGAGCAGCAGCAGCTGCAGATCAGGAGACGGCTCCACCTCCAGCTCCCCAGCTTAGGGTGGAGGATAGGACCATGCGAGACGCGGTCCAGTTGTTGACTAGGATTGTGGCGGGGCAGGCTCGCAGGTACGGTTTAGGGGGTGATTATGTAGACAGACGTGACAGTCATAGGGCCCGCTATTTCTTGACCTGTAATCCCCCAGAGTTTTTTGGGTCAAAGCCTGAGGAGGACCCCCAGGAGTTCATCAGACAGGTGCAACGTACGTTGCGGTTGATTAAGGCTTCCGAGACTGAGTCTGTCGAGTTTGCATCTTATCGGTTGTATGATGTAGCTGCTAACTGGTACGAGTCCTGGGAGTTGTCGAGGGGCGAGGATGCTCCTCCGGCCCGGTGTGGGCCGAGTTTACGGAGGCCTTTCTTGGCCATTTGCCGCCCCCGCAGACGAGGCGAGCCGGGTTCCACGATTCTTACATTTGAGGCGGGCGGCGAGTGTCGGGAGTATAGCCTGAGTTTGATTCTGCGGCTAGATATGCGCCTACCATTGTGGCTAATATAGGCGACGGGGGGTACATCGGTATGTGATGGGACCGGACGAGTATTTGATTGATAGTACGTTTGGCGATGGCTTCCCAGCCCGGCATGGATATTGCCCGGGTACAGGCGTATGCCCAGGGTATGGAGGATCGACACAGGGGGCGCCAGCCTGATAGAGATTGTGATAGGGGCGAGCCCAAGAGGGCTAGATCGGCGGGATATTCTGGGGAGTTACAGTATACTGGGTATTCATCTCAGCCAGCGCGGAGTGCACCCTCACAGTTCCCGGGTAGGGGATTTGACAGCACCGGGTATTCAGGAGCGGGCGAGCTCCCGAGCTTCGGTGTTCACGCACGCGCAGAGTTCGGGTCGGTCGAGGCCACCTTTGCCTCGGTGTTCTCGTTGTGGTAAGCCTCATTTCGGGGAATGTCGTTTTCCACCGATGCTTGTTATTCTTGCGGCCGTCCGAGCCATATTATGCGGGAGTGTCCGTACGCAGGTGGTTCGAGGTGGTGCGGTCCGGCCCCACCGGGTCGGGCTGGTTCGTCTCCTTCAGTAGCTATGCGCCCTATGGGGCGCGATATGCCGGCACCAGCAGGCCGTGGTAGAGGCCGCGGCGGAGCCCCCAGTTCTAGCGGTCCTTCGAACCGCATGTATGCTTTGGCGAGTAGGCAGGACCCAGAGGCGACACCGGATGCGGGTACAGGTACATGAGCCTTTATTGTAATATTTTTATGTATGTGTATTTATTGTATGAATATTATTTAATAGTGACAAGTAGAAACCCAAAGGCCGATAACCAAGTATTTACCAGTGACGGCAATTAGGGTGTGTCCGTCGCCATTGGGAACTTGGTAGTCTAAGACGGGAAATAGTTGCACCCGTGGGTGAAAAGTGAATATTAAGGATTGAAACGGGCTAGGATAAAAATTGCGAAGTCAGGAAAGTAAGAAACCCTTTCTAGTTCGGAGGGGAGCGTGTTACGAGAACGTTTCAAAACCTGTTAAGACCTTAATTTGCTCCAAATTATGTGACGAAAGTCATGTGGTGAGGTGGACGCGATTATACTAGCATTAGAGCATCGTATTCCACCGGAGTTCCAAGGTTAAGCGTGCTAGGGTGAGAGCAATTTCAGGATGGGTGACCCGCGGGAAGTTTATTAAAAAATCCTACAAAGTCGACACGGAGTGAACCCAATGAGAAGTTAAGGCGATCTAAGGAAACTCGAATGTACGAGAGGGCGGAAACCTTAGGAAGTCGCGTAAGCCGGAGCGGATTAGACCGGTGAAAAAGAAAAGGGGGGGGGGGGGGGGCGTCACAGTGTTAGAATTAGGGTGAATTTGAATGGCGGTTGGGGACATTTTGTAAGCAAAATAGTAGTAATCATATCTACACGGGTATACACGAGAGGTTCCGTACATTGCTATATTAGTGGATATTTGTGTTCTGGCAACCAACGTGGCGGTATTCGGAAGGCATTAATTGGACAGGACAACGAAGTTCAAACGAATAGAAAAATAAATGGCATGAATGTCTCAGGCAAGTTGATGTTGTTTCCACTACAAGTTAAGCTTGGGAAGTACTAACTCAATGAAATTTAGGGAGGAGGATGGAAGTAAGAAGATTAACGGCACGGGAATCAGAATGCCAGAACAGAAATGTCGCCTAATTGAGGTTGGGAAACGCGGACATAGGGCAAAACATAGTCAGGTGATGGTATAAGTGCACCCCTAAAGGGGGGAAGCGGGTACGAGAAATGCAAGTACCGGATAGAGATAATTAACACTACAAAATATTGGATACGGATATTCGGATCACAGGTAAGGTTCCTTGCCAAGACGAACTATTAAGATATAAACTCAGGAAAAAGGGTAGGAGCTAGGATAGTAATCGGGATAGTGCTGAAAGATTAATTGTAGAGGTCCTGAATGGTATGACATTAGGAAGTGGAGACTAAAAAGGGAATACGACAAGAGAACGATAATGAGTAACTTACGGAGACGCTGTAAAAGGTAGCACTACGGTGTTGGATTAGAAACCAAGATGTGAGCAATAGGGTTGTTCGCTAATGACGCTGCGACCTATGAGTAGTAGGAGAGAAAAATAGAAAAACCTCCGGTAGTAGGAAGTGAGAACATTAGAGGAGTAAGTAAAGGAAGGGATAATGGAAGAGTTTGAGCTAAAGACAAAGAGATAACCCGAGGTCATGTGTTTAGGGTGTTGCAAGTTGAGTATAAGGTGGTTTAAGCGAGATGATTAGAACTAGTTGGCTACCAAAAGAGGGCGAACTTATGTGTTCCACGAAAGGCGTAATAAGATTCGACAAGGAGGAGGAGTCTAACTTAAGATATATCTTAGATCTTTTTACCTTGTTCGTAAAGTAAGAAGGTTGCGTACTAAGGATGTGGCTTCGGTTAAGGTATTGTGGCGAAGTAATAACAGGAAGGAGATGACTTGAGAAAAGGAAGAAGAAATACAATCAGTAAATGAGACTGTATATTATGACAATAAAGGAAACCCCCGAGATCCTTATAAGGCCCTATGAAACTAGTTGAACATTCGAGGAGGAATGTTCTAAAGGGGGGAAGGATGTTATATCCCGTATTTCGTACGTCGGGATAATCCGAGTCAACCTCGATAAGTTAAGGACAAGACCATTCCGAGATACGAAGTAGAGACTTTTGTATGTTTTAAAAGTATAAGTGTGTATGATTTTATTGGCATGGAAATATTAAGGAAACATTTGGGGTCAAAAGCTATTTTTGGAAAGTATTTTATTTCATGAAAATGGAAAAAAAAAAAAAGCGAAGAGAAAAGAGAGGGCCATGTGGCCGGCCACCTTGGTGTGGGCCATGGCCACATGGTTGGCCAATATATGAAATTAAAAGATGACCAAGTGGTCATCATATTCATCTTCTCCTTCACCTTAGAAAATTCAAGAACCTTGGAGAAAAAAAAAGAGCTCCATTCGGCCATAGTGGGAAAAAAATTGAAGATCAAAATCCTCTCCAAAAAAATTATTTCTTCAAGCATTTTAACTCATTAGGAGGTGAAGAACAACATGGAGTAGTTGTTGGAGTAGCAAGAACAAGAATTTATTCAAGAACAAACTCTAGATAAGTTGAAGAACCTAGTGAAGAAGGTAAGGCCCAATCTTATTTTTCATGTGTTATGAATGGTTTGTGCATGCTATAGTATGTAGAAAATGAATGGAATTCATGAAAACATGCATGTTGGGGTGTAGCCGTGTGTAGGGGTGTTTGGCCGTGTAGGTGAGTGTGGGTAGGAGTGGTGAATTAGTTGTATTTAGCATGTTTATGTGTTGTTGTAGAGTGTAGGAAATGAATGAAACTCATGAGATTATGTATGTTGAGGAATGGCCGTGTAGGGGCTGATTTGGTGTAGGCATGCCAAGCTAATTCTACTTAGTGTTTTGGTTGTTGTTGTTGTGGATTTTATAATGTAAAATGAAGATTTAATGATGCACATTGAAGGGTGATCGTTGGGGGCTGTTTTTAGAAGTTAGTGTGATTTGAATGTAGTTTTTATATTTATGAAAGTAATGTTGCTAATGTGTGGATTGCTAGTGTAAATCATGAATTTGGGAGAGAGGAATGTAGGTTATTGTTGTTCTCGGGTTTGGCATAGTTTCGGGTGGAGTGGAGTTGTGTTTGGGTTGTTTGAAATATTGTGTGAATTGTTTAAAGTGTTCTTGAATATTGTTTGAATGGTTTCGGATTGGTAATTGAACGTATGAACATGAATATTGGTTTGAATGCAAGTGGTTGAATTGAATATAATACATGTTGTTGAATTATGTAGTCAAGGGTTGCTAACGTTAGAATGCGTTTTGAATTGATTATTGATGTTGCTAGTATGTCGTTGGTATGGTTGTTGATGAATTTGGCCGAGTTGAATTCTCGGGGTGTTGCATTTACAGGGGAAATGCTGCCCAAATTTCTGTAGATTAAGTATTAGTTGGAATTGAACTCTTAAATGCCATTAGCTAATGGTTGGCATTTAATGACGCATTGTAGATCTTGGGAAGTCCACGACGTAAGTTTGGATTAGCTTGGAGAGCGGAGAAGGTATGTAAAACTCATCTTTCCTTTCTTTTGGCATGTCTTAGATCCAAGTAGGCTATGAAACGATTCCGAGGTGACTCTACTCTCACGATCCGAGCATGTTTACGATTCTTAACCACTCCCTGATATTCTTATGCTTGATATAGATGAACTACGGTTCTTATGTTCTTTGTACGATTGGATTCTAAGTATTGCATAAGGAGATTTTGTGTGCAAAGGATTTCTGTTCTTAAAAATGTTCCGTAACTACAAACGGCCGTAACTTTCGTAGACGAGCTCGGATCGCCTCGAAACGCTCGTAGGAGGTTCCATAACGAATAATAATACTAATTTTCATAAGCGGGCTCGGATTGGTTTGATACTCGTCTGTGGGCCCCGAGACCTTTCTATGTTCGATTGTAACGGTTTCTCTTGAAAGAACTTAATATGATTATCGTTTTAACCCCCGGACGACGATTACTTAATTATCTACCGAGTCTATAATGGCGATTATGATCTTGATTTCCATAATCTATTTTATATGATTTTGATATGTGCCTATGATATCTAACGTCCTATTTGACATGATCCTGAGCGACATTCGGAGGAAACGTGACTTGACTATTATTTGTCCTTTAAATGAAAGTTCGTTTGATCATTCTGTCGAGTCGATAATGATGATCTTTATGCATATGGTTTCTCACTACTCCGCTCGTGCATGCTATTGTTACATCTTTCACCGAGTCCCGGGCCGGGTATGTATTCGTGCACAGACTTTTGCATTATTCACCGAGTCCCTCACTAGAGGGCCGGGTACGGTATGTATATATGATTATCTACCGAGTCCCGAAAGGGCCGGGTACGTTATCCACCGAGTCCCGAAAGGGCCGGGTACGTTATTCACCGAGTCCCGAAAGGGCCGGGTACGGTATATATATGATGACTTCACCGAGTCCCTCACTAGAGGGCCGGGTACGGTATATAATTATATATGTATATATATATGAACATGATTATATGATGGCTATGCATAATGATTATATTATTTCACTACCGAGTCCCTCATTGGATGGTCGGGTACGGCATATATGTGTAATGATATGATGATATGATGCTAATACGCATAATATATGATTCAAAGGCAAGTCTTTTGATCCGTTGGTTATGATACTTGCTTCTGTAAATCCCAGTTTGGTTATGATCCTGTTTGTTGTATGCCATGCTTTACATGCTCAGTACATATTCTGTATTGACCCCCTTTCTTCGGGGGCTGCGTTTCATGCCCGCAGGTACAGAAGATCGTTTCGGTGAGCCGCCAGTTTAGGACCTCCATTCTGCTGTTGGAGTGCTCCCTTGTTCAGGAGCCCATATCTTGGTACAGACTTTTCTGTTATATATGTACATATACATTCAGGGGTACGGCGAGGCCCTGTCCCGTCATGTGATTCTGTTATTACTCTTAGAGGTCTGTAGACATGTCTGTGGGTTGTGGGTAGTATAGTCAGTTGCGTTTGCGTTCTGTACATTTCAGGTTATTTGTATGATATGTATATATGTATAAGCTTCACCGTGCCTTTCGGTATGTATAAATTCTTAGTATGTTTGCTATGAGTTGATTATGGTTGGTAGAAGGTACGAGTGCCCAGCTCGGGCACTAGTCACGGCCTACGGGGTTGGGTCATGACATTGAGTCTTAGGACGTAGTGGAGATCTGGAATTAATTAGTCTCTCTTGTGCTAGTCTAGACCAGGTCATGGGAAATTGTATCGAGTCTGTAATCATGTATTGTTGTAATCATATAAACATTTGAGTTATTGAATATATTATGGAGTTCCGCTGTATTTCTAATTATCTGATGCTTTAAAAGATTTGTTACTTAATTGGTGTGTCTATGAATGAGAGGGTTCGCCTACCGAGGTTGAAAAGGTAGGTACCCGCGCGGTCCCAAAATGGATCGTGACAAGTTGGTATCAGAGCCTAGGTTACCGGTCTCACAAGTACAAGAGCAATGTCTAGTAAAGTCTCGTGAAATGGTACGTAGACGTCCATACCCGTCCACGGGAGGCTATAGGGCATCTAGGAAAATTTCCCTTCTTTCTTTCAAATCTTGTTAGTTCGATCAAATTGGTATCTCGGTGAGCCCAATTGGTATCTAGACAATTCCAATTGGTATCTAGACAATTCCAATTGGTATCTATGCGCGAAAAGCAAGTCATGGCCGGAATTAGGTCTAATATGCGTTGAGTGTGGTCAAGTAAGACTTTAGTTGCAAAATGACACAAGAATGGTATGAGATCACTGCCAGGTATTGCGCCCCAGCGGTCAGCCAACTGCTGTAGCGTTACCGCTGTAGTGAGTAGTCCACTGCTGAAGCGGTTCCTTCTATATCCTTCTCGATCGCTTCTGCGGCCCTTCTACCGCTGAAGCGGAACAGCTGTAGCGGTCTGAGGGACTGCTGAAATGGAATCCCTAAAATCAGAGAACCGATTTCTCCCCTGTTTTTCAGTCTGCTTACCTGTTTTCACCATTTAACTGACCAGATAAGGCAGCAGCAGCATTTCAAAGCATCAGTTATATCATAACAAGCCCACAAACGGCAAGAACCATTCAAGTCACTACTACGAAATCGACTACTATTACCGAGACAAAGAAGCTAAGCAGTTCAACATCCAAAACAATTATCCCAAACATTAGCGATGAACCAGGCTAACCAAAAACCCAAAAACAACATCATCCAAGAAGAAAAGATGCAAACCAAGGGAAAGAAGAAATGGTCTCAACATCCAAGCCCGGCATGGGCAACCCAAATACCAGCTGAACAAAAAGGAGAAAGAGGAGGGGGGGAAGGGGGAACAGATCTCTAGGCCCTCGGAGTACTCGTGGCACTATCTGAGCTGCTTGCATCCTCCACTGATTTGCTCCTCCTGTCACCTCCTTTGGTCTCGCTCACAAACGAGTACCTCTCAGAGTCATCCTTGTCCTGCACAGGCATATCCACACTGGGGTACATCTGCTTCCATAGGCCTTTGATACCCCTCCAAGATTTCAAATAGACCTTCTCGCGAGAATTGTTCTTAGCCTGCTCGTTCTCAAAATCAGTGCGAAGTTGGACATGATCTGCAGCCAAGGAAGTGTAGACAGTCTGCAAGGTAGTGAGCGACTCACCCATCGTCTTCTTGCTATCGAGGTAGTCCTTCATCTCCTCCTTAGTAAAGTAACCCCCACCAGCACTGGATGAACCCGCATCCACAGATGGCCTCGGCATGCCCTGGAACATCGCCATCATCTCGTCAAAGTGAGTATAGATATGCTCAAAAGGGCCCTGGACAGGGGCAGCCCCAGTCCCAGTCTCAGCTCCACCACCACCTACACTAGCACTAGCACTTGTCCCCTCCGCAGTCTTCCTCTTCTTGTACTGGATGCTGTGCCCTGGCCATGCACCCCCAATGGGTGGAAGTCAGCATCAGAATCCACCATGTGATCGTCAGGCCTCCTATGGACCTTAGCCCACTTGCACAGCGAAGTGATTAGTGACGGGAGCATTAGGCTAGACGCCCCAACCCGCATGAACCCCTTCCATTCTACAATCACCTGCGAACCCACATTCACAGGAACATCATCTAGGATACAATTAATCAAAAGAGCCCAAGGATAGGTCACGAAGGTGACATTCCTCAAAGGGCGGACCCGACGGGAAATGATGTTCAGCCACCTCCTGGCCTCAGCAGTAAATTTCTCGCTAGATATTCCCACTCTGGTCCTGCCCCAAGTAATAGAAGTTGTATCTTCCACAACCACTAGTTTGGATACCAGCCAATCCCCATTATCAGCAGTATTGTTGGCCTCTAAGAACTCCTCCGAAGAATTGTCTACCTTATACACTCGGTTAATCGTCTTGGCCCCCACCTTCACAGAAACCCCGCGTATCACAATCCTGGGATCAGTAGAATTCCAATCAACTATAGGCAACATAGCGTAGAATTCTCGTACCCAATTCTCATTGCAACGCCCGGGATCCTTGATCAAACCCATCCACTTGATCCTTTCCAACCTCTCCAGAAACTCAGGAGCTCATTTCTCCACATTAGTCATATCAAAACCCCTCTTTAGCAATAGAGGCATGCGCCTCTACTCCAACAAGCGGCTTTCACATTGTGGGGTGGCGAAGATTTAATACACGGGCACCTGCTCTTCTTGTTGTTGCCCCACCTGTTCGGCTTCTAGATTTTCAGCCATTGTACCTGCGAGGAGTAGTTTACGTCATGAACATTCATGAACATGCCTGCATTCTAAGATAAAACCTCAGCAAGTCAATACAACAATAAAATTCGCGTACAGATTCTGTGCAGTCGCCGCTAGAGCGGTCATTCTGACCACTGAAGCGTCACTGCCACCGCTGAAGTGCACCCTACCAGTTTTCTCTAACCGCTCTAGCGCACCCCTTGAGCGCTGAAGCGGGACAGCTCCAGCGGGTCCTTGACCGCTGAAACGGTCTCCTATTCCCCAACAAGCCCGATTTCTTTCCAACTCCCCAAAGCCTCAAAAACTTATTTTTATGAAAGGATCAGACTGATATCAGGCATGCAAGGTACTTGCAACTCCTAGAACATGATTTCTAGCAACAAAAATTTCAAAAATTCGAACAAGCTCACACCCAATTTCAAACCAAAAATTCTTTACTATGTTTGAGTTTTTCGGCTAAAATCTGTTCATTATCAATGCAACAACCATTGTTTAGACGTTCTTAATGCTACGCTAATTGTGAAGTTATTTTAACAACACCCCATGAACCCTCCCAACCAAATCTAAAAATCCCAACTTTGGGGTCAGCAAACCCACCAATCAATAGATAAAGTCCTAGGATCGTGATACATTGTTCTATTTTTAGCATGGGGGTTGATTTATTACCTAGATTAGTAGCAGATTCGGGTATGGATGGTGGTGGTGGTAGACGAACTTGACAGCTTTCCTTCCTTCCTCTTTGAGAGCAAATTATGGTGGTATATGGTTGGAATTAAAGTATAGGGGGGAATAGGTAGGTATTGGGAGGATTTTATGGGGTTAAGAAGGGAAGTTGATATGTTGAAACTGGTTGGGAGTGGGAGAAGAGTTGTAGGTAAGGGGGAGTATTTTTGTAGGAATGGGAAGAGGTGGGGAAGAGAAAAAGGTTTTATTTTTCAGATTCCCCATCAGCCGCTCCAGCGGTAGCCAGGCAACTTCGGCGGTACCGCTGAAGTGGAAGTTATGTCGCTGAAGCGATCAGCAGTGGTTAAATTTCCCCCAGTCCATTTCAACTGATTATGATCCGCGATTAAGTCTCACTCATGTGTTTTCCCTGTGGACCTATGTGTAAAATTTATCCAACCTTACCTGAATCATTACCCTTGCAAGTATTTTGCATGCGGCTTGATACGCCTATCACGCCCCAAACTGAGGAGTCATGACGAGTGCCCGACCCTTTCTGATCAAGCACTTCTACTTTCGAATTTTTACCTCACTGCACAACATAGTGGCCCATATATGACTTTTAACTGAATTATACACATCGGTGATATCAACATAACAAAATCCATGCCCAAAACTCATAACCATCATTTACATATATATATATATATATATATATATGTACGTAAAATAACACCGTAGGCTGACAAGGCCGCTACCTCATATATAATGGAATAAGAACTGACATGGCTATCTAAATTTCTAACTACATACAAATGTCTACAGACCTCTTATGGAATATATCTGTAGGAAGGACGGGACAAGGCCTCGTCGTACTCACGTGTACATATAGAAATATCATACCAAAGACTGTGGTTTCAAAACAAGTGGAGCGCACTGACTGCAGCTGAGAGAAAACCCTACTGTGTTGGGCTGATAGCCTGACTACCTGAACCTGCGGGCATAAACGCATCGTCCACAAAAAGGGACGTCAGTACGAATAATGTACTGAGTATGCAAGGCATGAAAATAACATAAGAAGAAACGTGGAACATAACATGAGACCAAGATAACCTATCATCTGGGAACATACAATATGCAATTTCATGAGTTTGGAAATCATATGCAAGTATATCCATACATACATATATATATATAGGGACTCGGTGTGTAACGTACCCAGCCTTTTCAAGACTCGGTGTGTAATACCAACTGATCAGTGGTTGCACAATAGGTGTCGTACCCCGCCGACTATAGCGCGGCTCAGTGTAGTAAAATAGTGCATACATAAATATATTATATATACATATATATATATATATTAGTGTTATATATATATATATATATAATGTATATATATATATCCATATATATATATATATATATATATCCATAAATATCATATGTTATTGCCGAGGAACGTATGGCCTCGATCCGTATATGTTAGTGCCGAGGAATGTACGGCCCGATCCATATATGTTAGTACCGAGAAACGTACAGCCCGATCCATATATGTTAGTGCCGAGGAGCGTACGGCCCGATCCATAAATATCATAAGTTATATATATACATAATGTAAATAGTATGCATGATAGCTCATATGAAAGCTACAACTTTATCGGAGTGACGTAAGGTCGGTAACCTCCGATTTATATTATGGAACAATCATCATCGTTATATCTCGCCTCGAAGGAACAATTACCATAAGGTGAGATCAACAATAATAAGTAGAATCAAGGAAATCATGAAATATACTCACAATCTCATGATGATGTAACTTTGGGATTCCTAGAAGTAGGATCATCATCATCATTATCAATATAGAAAATATCTCATCTTTAGTATCATAAGAAGCTTTTAAGAATCATGAACTTCTAACTTTTGGGTGTAAGAACGTTATGGCAAAATTTATGGAATCACAACATAGGAATCATGCCTTCGAAAGAAAGGGGCTAGCCTTAACATACCTTTCGGTCTCCTTAGCCACTCAGTGTTTTTCCTTCCAAGCTCGCGAATCTACATATAAACCATTTATACTATTGTTAGGCTCAATGTCATACGCTCATCTAAAGCCTTCAATTTAATTCCGTTTAGCATCTATCGAAATTCGGGCAGCATCTCTCCTGTTTATATGCCTAGGCCGAAATCACAATCCAATAACCAACAACAACAACAACAATACCAACATCAACAACATCATTACCAACACCATTATATTCCATAAAACATCATACACGATGTTTTTCAAGTTTCCCAACTAACCAACTTGTCATATGACTGTCTAATAATTTTACCTCTATAAATATACCGAAATTAATATTAATAAGAAGAGATTCATACCTTACTCCGGCTAGTACTGCAATATCTTCACTTTTCACCTTGAACTTGAGCTAAGACTCATCGATATATGATTTTTATAATCGCAACTATACGTTGTCTGGACCAGAATTCGGGGATTATACTTGATTTGGGTTAAAATTTATGTGTGGGAGTTGGTGGAGGATTCCAGATTTTTAGGGTGGCTTAGAGGATGTTGGAATGAGGAATAAAGGGGTAAACCCCTTTTTATAACATTTTAGGCTCGGGTTGTACCGACCTAAAAAGTACTCAGCGCATTTGCGCTGGGTAGTGGCGCGTTCGCGTTGGGTTGTCTGTCACCCTTTCTGAGCATTCGCGCTACCTCTTGGAGCGTTCGCGCAGAGCAATTTCCTGGCCTGCCAGCCCGACTTGTAACGTCCATATCTCCTTACTCCGATATCATATCGATGAGCGGTTTGTTGCATTGAAAGCTAGACTTCGTGAACCACACCTTAGGCTTTTACGTTGCCCCAAAACTTCTCGTATGCTAAAAGATATTCTTTCTCCAAATTGTAGCAAAATTGCCCTTCAAATTTTCTTCAAATTTTCAACAAGCTTAGTTTTCCTTAATTCACTTACTCTCCAATATTCCCATAGCTTATTATATGAACTAAAACCTTCATAACCATAAGATAAACGCATATAATCTTATATATCCTTGAAGGCAACTCCAGAGTCCATACTTAAAACAATCAACACCTATAAATCTCAACGTATAGAACTACAGGGTGTAACATTCTCTCCCCCTTCAAAAACATTCATCCTCGAATGTTGAAGTATAGTTCGCTCTGAGGCTGATGTCAATGTTCTTACCTGCATTTGCTGGAATTTACCTTACTTACTTGCCGTCTAACTTGTTCCCTAAAACAGAACTTCTTTGAATTGCGCAACTCATCCTTTTTCTTTTGTGAAAAAATTTATGCTCATGCTCAAGGTCTCCCTTTACTAACTCTGTGGGTTTAATCATCCTCGTTATCTCTTCACCTCTATCGTCTACACTCGTATATGCTCTTTTTCCCTAGTATATACTTTTATCCAATTTCTGATCCCATCTTCATTTTATTCAGGAATTCTTGTTCTCTTCGATCTCTACGTATCCTTCTTACACTTCACAAATGTCCCTAGCCTTTGTGTTATTGGGGTTGACACACTTTCCCCTTGAGATAATTTCAAAACTGGTCATACTATAGCCTTCTTTGCTCTCTTACAGCAGTCAAATCAATTCTTGCGGTATTGTATCGCTCAGCTAGTAAAACACCAAAACCCCTTGCTTAATCCTTTCTTCCTATGATTTGACTTATTGTGTTCGGGCTGGCTATTCGTATCAAGAATATCTTGAATCTTTTCTTTAATGGTTCCTTTCTTTCAATCACTCATAACGTTTTCTAATCCTTAGGTCGGCTAATAGATTGGGGTGAATTTGGAAGTTCGTTGAAGATTAATCAAGGTTCCCTGTCATGCAGCGAATTCAAATTGCTTCATTCTTTCCTTTCTCTATTGCCTTCATTCATCCCTTCCCAATATGAGCCATTATTTTGCTTGTTCCACAAGTTTCCATTGTCACTAGTTTATCCTAATCAAACGTGATATCCTCAGATCATTTCCCTTGGGAGTTCTCCTCTTACCTTTGACCTTCTCTCGACTTTCACTTAATAAGTCTTTCCTATAATTTGACGCACCTATCTGTCGTTTCAGCTTATCAATCAAGTGGATTACTTAATTCCCTAGATTCCCATCTTCTCTGTTTATATCCTTAAATCCTTTTCTTGCGATCTTATCTTCAACTACTTCCATGACTTCCCCTTCCGTTGGCTTAGCCCAACCTGTTTCGTGTCTCTTTATTTCTTTACTAATGGACAACTTTTCTTATTCGGCTGTGACACTTTTCCTTACTCGCTTCTCTGGTGCTAGCTTAGATTATCTCTCTTAGTACTAATCGATATATATATATATATATATATATATCATGTATCTATTATATATATATATTTTTTTTTTTTTGGCCGGACTCCTTAATTCCTTACAATCTCATCATTACGATAATGCCCAGGTGATTGGTTTTAAATTTCTCCCTGCTAACGTCTTAGTATTCTCGATGATGGTTTATCCTAAGGTTGCTCATCCAATGTATATCGAGTAGCCGAAAGATTTATATTCAAATTGGGCTCAATCAACCAGACTTTTTTTCACTATCCGTCCATGACAACAACCGTAACACAACACCTTATACACTTGTATATGACACTTCCCCATTATTGTTATTATCTCTCATAGCAAGGTTACATTTATAACATATTAATAATCGCAACGTAAGCTGGCTTACGACTCAAGATGCCTTTAAATCCATATTCGGAACTTTCCTCCAATTTCTTCTCCTCAAATCCTAACATAATTGCCAAAATCTCACTTGATCACAACCTTTTATGGTTATTCCCCTTTGCTAAAATCTTCATTTCCTCTTAGACTAAAATCTCCGTTTTATTTCTTTCATTATCTTGTGAAGTACTTTGCTGCATATTTGAATGTAACTCAGAATGTGAGCGATTCGAGCCATAGCCGGGGAACGTAATGTATTTTATTGACAAGATTTATTCTTTTTGGTCTTTGCTAGTTCTTCATCGTCTTGTCATGCATTCTGGTTCCATCTTTGTTTCATATACCCCTGCATTTAGTCCATTCCCACTTTCCGTTAATAAACCGATACATCTCAACTTTGGTTTCTTCAAGCCGATATATTTGCCCCTTTCCGAGCTTAGAAGTATTGTAATTCATCTCAAAATGGAATTTAGCTTTCCCTCGCCTTTTTAGGAATATTTTTCATATACCAGTAATATTCAAATACTCACCATCTCTAGTAAACATCTGGCCAGCTTTAGTGGTCCTCTAACTCTTTATTCCATACAATACTAGAATTTCTTTCATTGCCTGGCTTTAGTCATTCTCTTTTTATTAGTTGAACTTTTGTACTGAGTTAAAATTTTACACATATAGAATACAATCCAGACCACTTCTTCCTTTCTTGATCATTAATCATTTAGGCCAATGAATTAATGGTGACCTCAACGTTTGTCGGGGTCATTAACAATGCTCCTTCAGCCGTAATCTTTATTCCTGACTACTTTTACTCAGATCCTTAAGATTCTTCTTACTTGAAATTCCTGTTTTACATCTATACTATACGATTCATTCTCAAAATTCATCCTTTCATTTGCATCACAGTTCTGTATCATAGTCCTTCATTTACCAACTCTTATGCTTATCATGAAATGTTCGTAAAGTATATTCTTTTCTTCTTCTCCCTTTGTCCAACTCTTAAGATATTACAACTTGTCCGTATTCATGCACATCCCTCGTACATTCTTCCTATTTCCTTTATGATCGAATTTCTGTACTTCTTATTATGACTCTTATCTCCGGTCATTGATGTCTTGTCTCTTGGCCAGACTTATTAGCTTATTATCACTCCTCTTGTCCTTGATGGTTGCATAATTTCCTCTTGCCCAGTCCATTAGTCCACTTTCTTACTTTCGTCCTTAGAACCTTGCTTAATTTTCCTTGCTCATAAAGCACTCTTCCCCACCTTGCCATTTTACCACTTTGACCCCGAAATTTGTAGAATACTCTATTAGAAGTACGAATCCGTTCCATTTCCAAGATCGTCTCATGGGGGGGTTTGTCCATTCCCTGGGCGGACGTATCAATATGGCCTCATATTTATCCTCTCAGACGTACCTTAAGAGTCAAACTTTCCTTGAAATTTTTCGTAAAATTTGATCATTCCTTCTCGGATCGCCTCCATATCCATTTTTATTATACTGTTAACCCTATTTATCCCGGTCTTCTCTCAAGATCTTCGCATTTGTCCTTTGTCACATTTTTCCATATCCCATCCTTTCTTGCTTACTTACTTTAGGAATTTACCTAAATGGTTTTTCGCCTTAATCCTCTACTAAAAAATTCCACTTACCCTTACTAGCAACATACTTCCCTTACTCATGCTTTTTCTTTCCTCATAATATCATAATCTCGTTACTCTTATATATATACATATTCCTCTTTCCCCAATATTATTATAGCCTAATTACCCTACTTTAATATTCGGGAAAGACAATATCAACTTATCCTATAGCAATGGCTACCTTAATTTCAATACCCAACTTGATCAGTACCTTTAGTACCTCATAAGATAAATCATAAGGCTCACATGTTTCCTGTTGTCAAATGACCTTCACCACGTTTGCTGGAAAAAAAAAGATTAAGATACCTTTCCTTAGAAGGATCTCATCCGTCCCTGTTAATACCGCCTAGTCCTTATCACCTATCCTTAAACATCTATTTGAAGTTCTAAAAGAAACTCGGATAAAACGCTGTAATACTTTTTCCTCCGCGGTTGGAAAATTCCTTAACTCCCGTGATTGGGTAAATACTATCATACTCTCTGAAATTTCCAACGTTAAGAAAATTGTCGCAGTCACGAATCAACCCATACAACTGCTTTTCATCCTCAATCCTGGGGTCGCGAGCGGCAACAAAATGTCTTAGTCGCAATGTCCATAATTACTTTAGTGATCAACTTCCTCAAAATTTTCATTTGCCAACAATCAGATAATATCCCATAGTAATCACACATAATATAAGAAGTGTTAATAAAAGGACCCATGTACCTGTAGTCGGCCCGTCCTGATCTCGGTCTGGGGAACTGCGTAGTGAAACATCTCCTTCATCATCCCCCCGCCATCTACTAGTCTACTCCTCCTCATCTTCTCCGTCCTAGTCCGTAGGGTATGAGTACTCTGGTAACTCCCGATTGACCGAAGGCCAAGACAGAGGGCTAGAATACACTGTAACACTCACACTAGTAGCTGCTCTAACAAAATGCTCAATCACATGAGAAACTAGAGGAGCCAAATCGGGTACAACATCAGGAGCCTCTTGCTCCTCTGGGGTCTCGTACGAACCCTCAGACGGATCTGTGGCATAGCTAGCCTCCAATGGATCCTCTTCTATAGGGGTCACAGACTTTGGGGGAATTGTCTCAATGTCCTTGGAAGGATCAGTCTCCATAGAATAACTGAGGCTCCTCCTAATCTGCCCCGGGGGTGATGCTGGTCCGAAATCTACCCTGGGGGCCTTTCTTGCACCCCCATCATCTGAAATCGTCCTCTTAATCTAAATCGATCTGCACAAAAGAGATTCAGAAATGATCTTCCCTAAACATTGGCTCTATCGCATGATCTAAGATGAGAAAAAAAGGTCAATCATTCCTAAATTCCCCACAGCCTCTTGTTTATAAGTGTGGCGCACTTCACACCCATAAACAAGACTCTTCTGGACAATGTCTGTAGACACAGCCTAGGATAGAACTGCTCTAATACCACTTTGTCACGCCCCAAACTGAGGAGTTTCTAAGAGTGCCCGACCCTTTTTGATCAAGCACTCCTACTTTCAAATTTGAAACTCTCTGCGCAACATAGTGGCCCATATATGACTTTTAACTGAATCATACACATCGGTGATATCAACATAATAAACTCCATGCCCAAAACTCATAACCATCATTTACATATATATACAGAAAATAACACTGTAAGCCGACTAGGCCACAACCTCTGTCATATAACGGAATAAGAACTGACAAGCCTATCTAACTTTCTAACTACATACAAATATCTACAGACCTCTTATGGAATATAACTGTAGGAAGGACGGGACAAGGCCTCGTCGTACTCACGTGTACCAATCAAAATATCATACCAAAGACTGCGGCTCCGGACCAAGTGGAGCGCACTGACTGCAGCTGAGAGAAAACCCTACTACGCTGGGCTGCTCGCCTAACTACCTAAACCTGCGGGCATGAACGCAGCGTCCACAAGAAGGGACGTCAGTACGAATAATGTACTGAGTATGTAAGGCATGAAAATAACATAAGAAGAAACATGGAACATAACATGAGACCAAGATAACCTGTCATCTGGGATAGTACAATATGCAATGCATGAGTATAGAAATCATATGCAAGTATATCCATACATACATACATATATATATATATATATATATATATATATATATATATATATATATATATATATATATATATATATATATATATATATATGCCCGATCACTATAACGTACCCGGCCTTTTCAAGACTCGGTGTGTAACGTACCCGGCCCTTTCGAGACTCAGGTAACGTTGACCTTTTCGTGCTCGGTGTAATACCAATGATCGGTGGTTGCACAATAGGTGACGTACCGGCCGATTATAGCACGGCTCGGTGTAGTAAAATATTGCATATATATATATATATAATATATATATATATATATATATATATATATATATATATATAACGTACAAGATCAATACATATCATATGTTAGCGCCGAGGAATGTACGGCCCCGATCCATATATGTTAGTACCGAGGAACGTACGGCTCGATCCATATATGTTAGTGCCTAGAAATGTACGGTCCGATCCATAAATATCATAAGTTATATATATATATATACAAAATGTAAATAGTATGCATAAGAGCTCATATGAAAGCTATAACTTTATCGGAGTGACGTATGGTCGGTAACGTCTGATTTATATTATGGAACAATCATCATCGCTATATCTCGCCCCGAAGGAACAATTACCATGAGGTGAGATCAACAACAATGAGTACAATCAAGGAAATCATGAAATATACTCACAATCTCATGATGACGTTAAAACCGTAAACTTTGGGATTCCGAGAAATAGGATCATCATCATCATTATCAATATAGAAAACATCTCATTTTTAGTATCATAAGAAGCTTTTAAGAATCATGAACTTCTAACTTTTAGGTGTAAGAACGTTATGGCAAAATGTCTGGAATCATAACATAGGAATCATGCCTTCGAATGAAAGGGGCAAGCCTTAACATACCTTTCGGTCTCCTTAGCCACTCAGTGTTTATCCTTCCAAGCTCGTGAATCTACATATAAACCATTTATACTATTGTTAGGCTCAATGTCATACGCTCATCTTAAGTCTTCAATTTAATTCTGTTTAGAATCTGCCGAAATTCGGGTAGCATCTCCCCTGTTTATATGCCTAGCCCGAAATAACAATCAAAACTACTAACAACAACAACAACAATACCAATATCAAAAACATCATTACCAGCACCATTATATTCCATAAAACATCCCACACGATATTTTTCAAATTTCCCAACTAACCAACTTGTCATATGACTGTGTAATAATTTTACCTCTATAAATATACCGAAATTAATATTAATAAGAAGAGATTCATACCTTAATCCTGCTAGTACTGCAATATCTTTACTTTCCACCTTGAACTTGAGCCAACACTCGTCGCTATACGATTTTTGTAATCGCAACTATACACTGTCTGGATCAGAATCAGGGGATTATACTCAATTTGCGTTAAAATTGATGTGTGGGAGTTGGTAGAGGATTCCAGTTTGGGGTGGCTTAGAGGATGATGGAATGAGGAATAAGGGGGTAAACCCTTTTTTATAACGTTTTAGGCTGGGGTTGCACCGACCTAAAAAGTACTCAGCGCGTTGGTGCTGGGTAGTGGCGTGTTCGCGCTGGGTTGTCTATCACCCCATCTGTGCGTTGGCGCCACCTCCTGGCGCATTCGCGCAGAGCAATTTTCTGGCCTGCCAGCCCGACTTGTAACGTCCATATCTCCTTACTCTGATACCGTATCGATGAGCGGTTTGTTGCGTTGAAAGCTAGGCTTCGTGAACCTCACCTTAGGCTTTTACTTTGCTCCAAAACTTCTTATATGCTAAAAGATAGTCTTTCTCCAAATTGGACCAAAATTTCCCTTCAAATTCTCTCCAAAGTTTCAACAAGCTTAGTTTTCCTTAATTCACTTGCTCTCCAATCTTCCCATAGCTTATTATATGAGCTAAAACCTTTATAACCATAAGATAAACGCATATCCTTGAAGCCAACACCAAAGTTTATACTTAAAACAACCAACCCTTATAAATCTCAACGTACAGAACTACGAGGTGTGATAATGCCCTTGCCGTTCGGGGAAGAACAGATGTTTAATTGGTATCTGATGTAACGACCCATTTCGTCATTACTGTAAAAATTTCTGAAATACCCCTAAACGTGTCCTCCTGGACCCTTCATTTCGGTAAAATACTTATGACGGCCATCTAACTTGTGGGACCCATTGCATGGAAGAGAATCAAGCAACGAAATGCGGTCAAGGACCAAGCTAAACCGCCCCAACGCCCATCTGAGCGCTACAGCAATTGCGCTCCAGCGGCAGTGGCCTCACTGAAGCGGTAGGTCGGGGTAGCATTATTTCGCTATAGTGGCCCTATAAGCGCTGTCGTCGAAGTGGTTGGTCAACCACTGAAGCAGTGCGCGCAGTGAAAATTTCCTATTTAAGAAATCATTTCGGGAATTGCCCCAATTTTCAATACCTAGATTTCCAGCCGCCCAGTTTGGGGGGAAACAAAAAAAAACAAAAACCTCTAGTCTTGATAGACCCTTCTAATGCCTTCAAATTCTCCTTCCACTTAGTAAAATTACTCCTAACCATTTAATTCTTGTTACTTAGAGGCATCAAGTGGGTGTTTTAAGTAATCTAGAGTTGGAGAGATGAAAGGTTAACAACATTTCCACATGGTCCTCTCTAAACAAAATCTGCCATGTTCTTCATCAAGAATAGATTAATAACCTAGATCTCTACATCCCTTCATCTTAAAAATAAGTTTTTCCATGGATTTAAAAATGGTCCATTCTCAAATAAGCTTAAAATCGGAAAATCACGTAGCCTCGTTGTGGATGGAATCTAGAAGTGGGTTGAGATCCAAAACCTTCCTTTGTAAATCCAAAGTCTCTTATGAAGTTTATAATGGGTATTTCCATTTTTGGGACTCACGACTGTCTCCAAACTCTTCTTGTGGATTACGAAATGGTGAGCAAATTAAAGGATCAACGGATGTTCGTGGTACCCGCTCGGCCATGAGGTAGGTTATGGCTTCCCTTTTTGGTAGACTCCGGTTAGTTTCATATATTCGTGTATTAGAAGGAACGGAGAATGCATGTGCAGGAGTTAGAGATTTGGGATGGAATCCGAGTGGGTTGTGACGAATGATTGTGAGTGTAGGATGATACATTTGTCCTAAGCTAATAGGCTGACGTAAGGAAGTGGTAATAATGTATATCAACTGATTGATCTGTTATGTGTAGGGACTAGCCACCCCGTTATGTTGTGTTGACTGCTCTATTGTGTTGGCTTGAAGCCATGAGTTGTTGGTAGATATGAGATCTTGTTATTCATCTTGATTTGGATATATTATTGGCATACCAATTGTGGTAATTGTGGTTCGGATTCATTGTTGGCATACCCACTATTGAAATCGTGATATTGATATATTGTTGACATACCCGCTGTTGGTATTGTGATATGATACATTGTTGGCGTACCCCCTTGTTGGTACTTGTGATATTGAACTTGATTGTTGATGTTGATACACGCATTGCACTCATTTCCACTCATTCATGATGCATGGCCGATACCCGGTGATGATCCGGTATCGTTGTTTGTGTGAAACTGATATTTGAAAAACTCTTTTGCTTGAGTTATTATGAGAAGGCCGATGTTCGAGGTCCAATTCCAGAATCATTGATTGTGTGAAACTGCTATTTCACAAAACTCTTTTACTTGAGTGATTGTAAGATGGCCGATGGCCGATGATTTATTCTGGCATCATTGTTGCATGGGCGATTCCGATGAATTTAAAAATTATTGTTAGTGCATGGACTCCATGGGTCCCCTAGGGTGGTGTTGGTGAGAACCCCCCGTGGGCAAAGATTTAGGGTCCCATCTGTCTGTTGGGCAAAGATCCGGGATGGGTGGCACTTATACTTCGCGAGTCACACTGGGTTGTATTACTGGGACGTCGATATTTCCGTCCAGAGGACATGTGTACACCGCATTTACATGGCATTGCACTGCATTCATACGTCATTGCATCGCATTATTGACTTGATTCAGAGATGTTTGGTGTTGTACTTGTGATGTTGGGTTTGGGTTGGTTGTATTCAGATTTGGCATGTAGAGGATTAGATGCTTCACTTAAGCGATGATGTGTATCTGGGCCCGATTACATTCGACTTATACTTGTTGATTTGTGTTGTTGAATTATCCCGGGACACTCCCCCTATGAAACTAGTTATTTGATTTGTTTATAAGTAATGTAGGATAAAAGGCGTTATAACAATGAGTTGACTCCTGGTCTAAAATGAACGATCTGAGGATTTATGTATTAGGAAATGGCACTAGTGATATCTGACTCGTAGCTATTAGAGAGTAGTTGTGTTCTAAGGATATTGATGCTATGATGTGTGTAGATAGACGTACGACTTGAATTAGTGATTATCATGGTTGTTTGTGAATTCTTTTACCAATATGTGTTACTAACCATTGTCGGCCTATGCTACTTACTCAGTACGCGTGGTTTGTACTGATATTGCACTTGCTACACCCTTTTCGGGGTGTAGGTTGTTTCAGGTGATGGATCGAAGCATAAGCAGAAACATGCGGTACCTATCTGGAAGACCTCCTCCCACTTCATTTCGGGATAGAGTTTGAGTCTTAGGACATAGTGGAGATATGGAATTAATTAGTTGCTCTTGTGCTAGTCTAGACCAGGTCATGGGAAATTTTATCGAGTCTGTAATCATGTATTGTTGTAATCATATAAACATTTGAGTTATTGAATATATTATGGAGTTCCGCTATATTTCTAATTATCTGATGCTTTAAAAGATTTGTTGCTTAATTGGTGTGTCTGTGAATGAGAGGGTTCGCATACCAAGGTCAAAAAGGTAGGTGCCCACACGGTCCCGAAATGGGTCATGACACAAACTCCTTGAGGATCGATAACTGACTAGCAAGAGTCACAATTGTTGCTACGACTGCTATATACACTTAAGTATAATATGAACTCAGCAATTCATAACCACCGATCTTTTATTACTTCGACATCCATGGGAATCCATTAGGCCTTCCACATCCTTTGTACGTCAAGTATATGCAAGTCCCATGTTTCATTCCACATCGGTATAACCGTAAAATATGCTCTATCTATGTGGCTAATCTGAAATCACCATCGCACACTAGATATCAATAACTATCTTTATATTACTATAACCTTATGTATATGACCCTTAAATCATGACAGTGTTTAAGCATTTAGGGAAAATAAGTGTTTTTGTCCCTGTGTTATGTCATTATTATGGTTTTGGTCCTTGTGATATTTGACTTCGCATATTCAACTTTTAATTAATCAAAGTGGGTGATTTTGTCCTTATACTAATGGTGGTTACTGATGCAAACATACATGTTAATCCTATCAAGGGAAATTACGGTATTTAACATATTACAATATATAATAATAATAATAATAATAATAATAATAATAATAATAATAATAATAATAATAATAATATCTTTTGTCCTACACTTTACTTTACTAAAGTGTGTTCTCTCTCTCCATCTCTCTATTTATCCTTTTTGTTTTTTCTCTTCGAATCAAACGACGAACTCAACCAAATTTGTTGAAATTCGAAGAGGAAATTCACGGTGAAGCTCATATCGGAGTGAATTTTGCTCGGATTATATTAAATTTCTAGTTCTCTTCTCCATTTTTCCAATTTGATCTAGCGGTATATGGTTCTTTTCATCCCTCATCTATCTTTTTTCATAGGCTCCAGTCAAGGTGTTTGGTTCTTGAAATCTATTATTTTTATCTGATTTTTCGATTAAGCTCTCAAATTAGTGCTTTATCTGATTTGCATGTCTGAAGCTTTTTCTTGCAAATAAAAAGTGTGTGGTAGCTCACGTTTGGCTGTGAAGAATGTGTTTGTGGGTCTTTTGTTTCGCCTAAATTTATATATTTTTCTTTAAAAAAATTGCTACGACTCTCCCTTCTATGCTCAATGCAAATTTTTTGGATATTTTTGGAGCTGATAGGCTCTTAAATATTGGATTATACAGTTTGGGGGAGTGAAGAAAAATATGAGCTTTGAAATCTAAAGGTGGAGTTCCAGTTTGGATTTTGGCAATTGCGAACTAGGTAATACAACTTCTAAGATATTAATTTCTAGAAAAATCTATTGAGTATTTTTCTCTTGTATGTTTGAAACTGACACCTATTGCTAAACTTTGATTATTGCTGTCATGATATTTATTGTGAATATTTGTTGTTTTCCGTATTTGCTATGCTGAATTGAGCTAAAGATAGAATCTTGCCAATGCTTCCTACCGAATTTCTCTTTCAGTAAAAACACAGGTTAAACTTTTTCTCATTCATTTTCCTCTCTGTGTTATAATTTCCTTCTAGATCGAAGAGACCTTTTTCAGTGATTAAAAATCGCTTTGGGTGGAGGTGGACCGTAGGGGGGAACTGCTGCAGCAAATGTTGCTAACCTACGTCGAAGGATGACCACTGGTGGTGGTGTAGGAGGAGCAGGTGGTACCATGCTTCAATTTTACACTGATGATTCCCTAGGCCTCAAGATATCCCCCAGTGTTGTGCTTCTGATGAGTATTGGCTTCATAGCCTTTGGTGTGATCCTTCACTTCAGGGTAAGCTTTACTTTGTCTGTAGTGAGGCCTAAAGAAATTTGGATGTCTCTTTCCTGACTTAGGAAATTTTTGTTGAGCAACAGCTTTGTTCGTTGAAGAAAAACTGATGATGTAGCTTTTTTTTATTATTATTATTATTTTTTTGTCTATGCAATGAAGTTATAGAAAAAATTTCTAGTTATGAGTTAAAAAAAGAATTTATCTTTCGGTGTTCTACTTTAGTATGTGCTCTTTCCCTTTAGAAGAATTAAATTTATTACTCAATAAATTAGTATACTCCTAGAATGAGATTGTTACATTGTTCATAAGTTAATATATATATATATATATATATATATATATATATATATATATATATATATATATATATATATATATATATATATATATATAGTTTGTCGTTCTATTCACATGAATGAATGTTACTAATGATGAAAATGTAATTAACCACCGAATATTGTAACACATATGGTAGAGGAGCTATATTTGTAAATTTGGAAAATACACGATGCAAATTTCTCCTACAGTCTCAAGTACTTTTGAAGTTCATTTATATGAAAGTCAGACGGAACTTAAAATTTTGGCTAAATTTGTTGTCGAAAAAAATGGTGCCTTTGATCTGCTATTGTCCAAGTGAATCATGAAGACGATAAAGCTAAAATCAAGAATGAGAGATAATTATTCATGTTGCATTCAGTTTTAAAAGGGAAAACACAATCATTTACATGTCACCAGAGCATGATTAACGTTAAATTCATCAAGAAAGAACTAGATCTAAATTCATGTACGTAATGTCATCGATTTGCTTTAACTTCTTTATTTTAGGGAAAGTTTTCTTCTTAGCTCGTGGCTCACTGCTTACTCTCTTGTTTTTTTGAGAAACGCTTCTTGTAATCTCGACAGTGGTACGTATGGTTTTCCCATTTTCTCAATGATGAGTGACCTTGTACCTTCTCTGAAATGCTCACCAATCTCTTCTAAAATGAATGCGGAACTCCTCAATTGTTCTTGAGATACCCTTGGCTAGTTAGGTTGATTGACCTACAATTGTTACACCTGGGAAATTTCCCCTCAGCGTACAGTGAATAGACAAACGAAGGGCATGACGTATACGAGGTTTGGACAAGTAAGAAATAGTCTTTATGGTCCTAATTAAGATTTCCAAAGACATTCGGGTTAAGGCAAGAAAGTTGTTAAGGAAAGCGAGTTATAAGTTGTGTGTCGGGCAAAATTATGAGTATCGAGTTAATGATGTTTTAATGATGCTTTGAGGAAGAGTTATAATGTCCCTTAGATTGTTAATAAAGTGATAAACAAGTGTTAAGAAGGTTCCATAAGGATTGGAAATCGAACGAGACGACGGGAACAACTTCGGTGAAACTGTGAGTTTCACGACCATGTTCCACGGACCATGGAAGGGTCCGTGGAACTGCCAACAGAGATGGTGGCCGGCTGGTCGTGAAGAGTCCACGGACCATGGAAGAGTCCATGGAACTCCCGACGGCTAAAATGTTCCAAGTCTTTAAATGCAATCCCAACTTCATTTATTTCATTTCCACACACTTCTTCAACCTCTCAAGACCTCTAGAACATTCCATAAATTTCATCCACAAGAAAAACAAAGGAAATCAAAGATCAACAACAAGAATTGAATTGAATCAAGTGTACGAAATTCATCAAAGTTCATCCAAGCTAAGGAATCTCAAGATAAGTGAACTAGGGTTTTGGTGCAAAAGAAGTATTGCCACTCAAGACTTGTTTCTACACTATCTAAGGTAAGTTTCATGATCTCCCCATGTTGTTTGAAGTATTTATAGGTTGAAACACTTGGATTGTAGAAGAGTATAGAAAATGGGTCATAAATGTGTGAATAGTGCTATTGTTGAGTAGTAGTTGGAATGAATCCTGAAAATGAATATGTTGAGATTATAAATACGTTATAAATGACATTTAGAACATGGAATAAGTATTATATGCGAAAGAACGCGATAGTGAAATTTGGTTATGATTATGGAGAATTTGGAGTGAAGTTGTGAAATGTGGGCAATGCAATTGAATGATGCTTATTGTTTATGATATTGTGATTGTTGTTATGAATGTTGGGAGTTGATATGGAATATGGAGGAAAGTAGTATAAACAAAGGAAATGCTACCCAATTTTCTCTAGCTTTAGTAATTACGTTCTTATGATTGTTTAGCTAATGTCGATACGAATTCCCTTGAGGGTATAAACGAGTGCATTAAAGGAGAATGAGCAAGCGATAGAATAGTTAAATGACAAAGCTATGTGAGGCTAGCCCTTTCCTTCTAAGGCATGAATCTTATGGTATGAATTTCCTCCTTCTTCATGAATTCCCTATCTTAAAGAAAGCTAATAGCCCTTTTTTATGAATAGTTGTATGAGATAAGAGATACGTTATGAGTATGATAATGATGATGATAAGTTTAAGTCTAAAGAAGCTGTAGCCCATGATATGATGTTCCTATAAAGCTAATGATGCTATTTATAATCTATTGATGTGATCATTATATACACTCATCTTATGCTTGTTCCTTCAAGATGAGGCAGAATGCCTATGAATGCTCCATAATGAAATCGGGGGTCCACGACCTTATGTCACCCCGATAAAGTATGATTATCTATGAGTCTCTATGCATGCATTATGATGAGTTATGATAAGTATATTATGATGAGCATACTATGATGAGCATATGATGATATTACACCGCGCCTATATGACCGGCCAGTCACCGCCAAAGCGGGCAGCTATACACAATGGCCAGATGGCATGGGCAGACACCACTAGTGGGCGGCATGAGATGGTACCCCGAACGCAGGAGGCCTGGATGCAGGCTAATGCTAATGTTATTTATTATCACACCGTACCTATATGGTCGGGCAGTTTATACCTTTATGCATATATGATATGATGATGAGTATGAAAGTAAGCCAGCTTGCATTATTTCTTTTATGATTCGATCGGTCCGGTTGCTCCTCATTTGATGCCTCACCTTATTTTATTGATGTGTCATTATTGTTTATGCCTTACATACTCAGTACAATATTCGTACTGACGTCCGTTTTCTTTGGACGCTGTGTTCATGCCCACAGGTAGACAGGGAGGTGATCCAAACTCATAAGAGCCATTAGCCGATCGAGAGCACTCCACTTTTTTCGGATGTGCCATTGATTATTCTTTTGGTATATATGTATATATATTTTGGGCACGACGGGGTTCTGTCCCGTCCATATGTCTAGTACTCCAGTAGAGGCTCATAGATACGCAGTGTGGGTAGTATGGTCTCATAGTCTTCATGTATATGCATGTGTGTGTGTGTGTATATATATATATATATATATTATTTTGATAGCCAAAGGGCTTATGGTTATAAAAGTAAATATGTTTCAAATACTAATAGATTTCTATGATCACGAGTATATATATATATATATATATATATATATATATATATATATATATATATATATATTGAATGAGAGCGGACGAGTAACGAGAATGAGTGGTGTTCGATGGTTAGCCACTAGATACCCGTCAAGACCCGGTGGCCGAGTCGTGACGAAGTGGTATCGGAGCGATTCGGTCCCAGGAAGTGTCTACGAGCCGTATCTAGTAGAGTCTTGTTTATGGTGTGTTGCGCGCCACGCTAATAAACGAATGGGAGGCTATAGGGCATTTAGAAAAAATGACCATTTTTCTTCTTATGAGATCGTGCGGTAGAGCCGTGTATAAGATTTAATCCTCCCTAATAAGTGTGTTATGATTTCAGAAATGCCACCAAAAGGGAAAGCTAAAGCCGCCCAGAAGGGCAAGACTACGGCCGAAAAAGGCGGGAAGAGAGCCGCCTATGAATATAGATGTGGGTGAATCACATCATGAGGCTCTATCTAATGCCTCTACTACTCCGCCTATTACGGAAGAACAAGAAGGGGCTTCAGCTTCAGCTCCTATGCCCCCAGTTCCTCCACCGGCTACTTCAGGTCAACAAGTGACCGAAGCCATCCATTTATTGACACAATTGGGTGCCGCTCAGGCACAGCGGCAGAATGTGAGCCCAAGTGATCGGTCAGCTAGTACTAGAGCTCGTGACTTCATGAGTTTAAATCCTCCGGAATTCTTTGGGTCAAAGCCGGATGAAGACCCGTAAGGCTTTATTAATGAAATGTTGAGAACATTGCGAATTATTCATGCCTCCGAAACTGAATCCGTGGAGTTAGCATCATATAGACTCTGGGATGTGGCGGTTTTATGGTATAATAACTGGATAGCATCGAGGCAAGAGAATGCACCTCCTCCCGTGTGGCAAGAATTTGTAGATGCCTTCATTCGCCACTACTTGCCACCAGAGGTCCGCCGAGCTAGAGCGGATAGATTCCTAAATTTAAAGCAAGGGAGTATGAGTGCATAGGAGTATAGCCTTCAATTTAATTCTTTGGCTAGATATGCCCCTACAATGGTGGCCGACATGGGCGATAGGGTGCATAGATTTGTGAGTGGCTTAGGGCCACATTTATTTAAAGATTTCTTAATGGCTTCATTGCAAGATGGGATAGATATTTCCCGCATTCAAGCCCATGCCCAAAACCTAGAAGGACAACAACCTCCGCAGAGGGGTGATCGTGATGTTGATAGAGGGCAAAGCAAAAGGGCCAGATCTATGGGCACAGGCAGTGATTATAGAGGGGGATCAAGGCAGACACATTCCAGACACTCAGGCCAGTCGGTGACTAGTGCACCTCCCCGATTTACAGGTAGGAGGTTTGATCGCTCCTTTCGTTCGGGACGAGGTCGAGGTTCGAGGCCTCGGGTTCACGACGGGGGAGACTATAGCCAGAAGAGACCTCCAGTACCGCGATGCAGTCAGTGCGATAGATTACACTCCGGACAGTGTCGCCAGGGTTCAGATGCTTGCTATACTTTTGTGGTCGGAGTAGGGCACGCGATGAGACATTGCTATCGATGGCGGCGAGTCGGGGCCCGGCCCGGGATCGTAGGCGGTTCATCTTCCGGTGCGCCCGGTAGGGGCGACTCTCGAGATTCTAGCAGGTCGAGGTAGAGGCCGGAGGGGAGCATCTACTTCAAGTGCTACTCAGCCCCGCATGTATGCTTTAGCCGGACGACAGGACCTCGAGTCCTCCCCAGATGTGGGTACAGGTACATTATCAGTATTTTCCTATGATGTGTATGCATTGATAGATTCGGGTTTCACATTATCTTATATTACTCCATATGTTTCAAATCTCATTGGCGTGAAACCCGAGCCAATCAAATCTTTTGAGATATCCACTCCGGTTGGTGATCCCGTGATAGCTAGACAAGTATGCAAAGATTGTATAGTTGTGATATCATTCCATGAGACTACGGTGATCTAATTGAGTTAGAAATGTTAGATTTTGACGTGATTATGGGTATGGATTGGTTGGCCTCATGTTATGCTAATGTTGATTGCCGGATGAAACTAGTTCGATTTCAATTTTTGGGAGAGCCCGTGCTCGAATGGAAAGGTAATTCGGCAACTCCAAGAGGTAGGTTTATTTCCTACCTTAAGGAAAGAAAGATGATAGCTAAGGGATATATTTATCATCTAATCCGAGTTCATGATACGGAAGCAAAGTTGCCAACTTTCCAATCCGTTCTGGTAGTGAATGAATTCCCGGATGTATTTCCAGATGAACTTTCAGGCCTTCCTCCGGAAAGAGAAATTGATTTCACCATTGATGTGTTTCCGGACACCAAGCCTATTTCTATTCCTCCTTATCGAATGGCTCCGGCAGAATTGAAAGAGCTAAAGGCGCAGTTGAAAGATTTGCTTGAGAAGGGGTTTATTAGACCCAGTTCATCACCATGGGGAACCCCAGTCTTATTTGTAAGAAAGAAAGATGGTTCCCTACGAATGTGCATTGATTACCGGCAGTTGAATAAGGTAACCATAAAGAAAAAATATCCTCTTCCGAGAATTGATGACTTATTTGATCAACTACAGGGTGCCAAGTGGTTTTTCAAGATAGATTTGAGATCAGGTTATCATCAAGTTAGAGTTAGAGAAAAAGATATTCCCAAGACAGCTTTCAGAACGAGATATGGCCATTATGAAATCCGGGTGATGTCGTTTGGACTAACTAATACCCCAGCAGTGTTCGTGAATTTGATGAATAATGTATTCAGGCCTCTTTTGGATCTATTTGTAATAGTGTTCATTGATGATATTCTGGTGTATTCTCGCACAGAATTAGAATATGCATACCATTTATGTATCGTTCTTGGAATCCTTCGAACTCGGGAGTTGTATGCAAAATTTTCAAAATGCGAGTTTTGGTTAAATTCTGTGACATTTTTGGGTCATGTTATTTCAGATGATGGCATTCGAGTGGACACTCTGTGAAGACTTGGCCAAGGCTTACGCCTACCGAAGTTCGTATTTTTTTGGGATTGGCAGGTTATTATAGAAGGTTCGTAGAGGGCTTTTCATCTATTTCAACCCCATTGACGAAACTAACCCAGAATTCAGCAAAATTTCAATGGAATGATGTTCTTGTAGCGTAGCTTCCAAGTTGAAGAACGGAGTTAACCTCGACTCCGGTCTTAACACTTCCCGGAAGGGCCGGATGGTTATGTGGTATCTTGTGACGCTTCGGCGTGGGGTTAGGATGTGTATTGATGCGGCACGGTAAAGTCATTGTACGTGGCCGGGAGCAGAGACAAACATGAAAAGGTGCCCCAACTCATGATCTCGAATTGGCTGCAGTTATTAATGCGTTAAAGATGTGGAGACATTATTTGTATGGTGTGCATGTTGATGTCTATACATATCACAAGAGTCTCCAATACATCTTCAAACAAAAGGAGTTGAATCTACGGCAGAGGCGGTGGTTAGAATTACTGAAAGATTATGATGTGAATATATTATACCACCCCGGAAAGGCAAATGTAGTAGCTAACGCGCTTAGACGCCGATCAATGGGTAGCTTATGTGAAGTTCCTTCGGAGAAGAAAGAAATGATTCATGAACTCCACCAATTATCTAATCTTAGGGTATGCTTAATTGATTCAGGTGGTGCAGGGGTTAGTGTTAATAATCCCACAGTTTCATCCTTGGATATGGAAGTAAAAGAGCGGCAATACGAAGATCCTCAATTAATCCATTATAGAGATATATGTCATGCAAAAGAGAAGTCCCCATTTGAAACCTCTATAGACGGAATTCTTAGATACTGAGGCAGGCTATGTGTTCTAAATGTTGCAGAATTATGCCGCCGAATTCTAGAAGAAGCTCATTATTCTCAGTATTCTATTCATCCAGGAACGACGAAGATTTATCACGATCTCAAGTTGATGTATTGGTGGGATGGCATGAAAAGAGGCATAGCAGAATTTGTAGCCCAATGTCCAAATTGCCAGCAAGTGAAGATAGAACACCAAAAGTCATGGGGATTATTGCAAGCAATGGAAATTCCTAATTGGAAATGGGAAGTGATCAACATGGATTTTATTGTAGGATTGCCCTATTCTCGAGGCAAGTATGATTCTATATGGGTGATTGTGGATAGATTGACGAAAGCAGCTCATTTTCTTCCAGTCAGAACTATATACTCAGTAGAATATTATGCAAGGTTGTATATCAAGGAAATTGTGAGACTCCATGGTATCCCAATATCCATTATTACGGACAGAGAGCACGAGCTGACAAACCAAGTTCGGAGATCCTTTCAAGAAGGTCTAGGTACTCAAGTGAGGCTCAGCACGGCATTTCATCCACAGACTGATGGACAAGCCGAACCTACTATTCAGACTTTAAAGGATATGCTAAGAGCATGCATTCTAGATTTTGATGGTAGTTGGGACAACCACTTACCCCTAATCGAGTTTGCATATAACAATAGCTATCATTCCAGTATCCAAATGGCTCCGTATGAAGCTTTATATGGAAGGAAGTGCAGATCTCCAATAGGATGGTTTGAAATAGGAGAGGTGCAGCTAATAGGCCTTGAGTTGATTCAACAAGCTGTAGAGAAAGTCAAGGTGATCCGAGACCGATTGTTAACAGCACAAAGTCGCCAAAAATCTTATGCGGACAACCGCCAGTGAGACTTAGAATTTCAAGTTGATGATTGGGTGTTTATGAAGGTGTCGCCAATGAAAGGGTGATGAGATTTGGTAAGAAAACAAAGCTAAGTCCTCAATATATTGGACCCTATAAGATCATCCGCAAGGTGGGTCAAGTAGCTTATGAATTGAACTTGCCTTCAGAATTTGAATTAGTCCATCCAGTTTTCCATGTCTCAATGCTCCGCAAATGTGTTGGAGATCCTACGAAGATTGTGCCAATCGATGATGTTCAGATCACAGAAAAGCTAGCCTACGAAGAAGTGCCTATTGCCATAGTAGACAGGCAAGTACGGAAACTTCGGAATAAAGAAGTAGCCTCTGTTAAAGTCTTGTGGCGGAATAACAATCAAGAATAAAAGACTTGGGAAGCGGAGGAGAAGATGAAATCCATATATCCGCATTTATTTGAGCACCCAGAGGAGATCTATGATGAGACATCAAGATTATAAGGTATGTATGCTTTTCTTTTATGCATATAGGTCGTGTGTGGCCAATTTATGTTGCAATTGTGTTGTGGCCCTGTGAGGCAATGTTATTATGGGTTGTTGTGACAGGATGGTAGCGCCATATTATAATGGAAACTCCGGCGAAATTTTTATAGAATTCTCGATGACTTAACATTCGAGGACAAATGTTCCAAAAGGGGGGAAGAATGTTACACCTGGGAAATTTCCCCTTAGCGTAGAGCGAATAGACTAACGAAGGGCATGACGTATATGAGGTTTGGACAAGTAAGAAATAGTCTTTATTGTTACACCTTGGAAAAGTTTCCGTTAGCGTACAGTGAATAGACTAACGAAGTGTACGACGTATACGGTGTTTTGATAAGTAAGAAATAGCATTTAATGGTCCTAATTAAGATTTCAAAGACATTTGAAGTAGGGGACGAAAGTTGTTAAGGAAAGTAAGGTATATGTCATGTGTCGGGCAAGATTTACGAGTATCGAATTAATGATGACTTAATGAAGTTTTGGAGAAGGGTTATAATGTCCTTGGATTGTTAATGAAGTGTTAAATAAGTGTTAAGAAGGTTCCATGAGGATTTAAGAACAAACAAATAAAGGAATTGAGTTTATGGGAACTTTGGTAAAACTTGGCAAAATTTTCGGATAAAAGTTTGGTCCAAATTGGTGGGGGAATATCTCCTATAATATGAGGAGTTTTCGTGTGTTTCTTTTTTCCAAATTGAATTTCATCGAGTCTAGTTTCCAACGCAACAAACTGCTCGTCAATATGATGTCTGAGTAAAACGTTATGGCCATTCTACGACAGACTGTCTGAGCAAAAAATTCTGCGGACCATTTGACGCCCAGTAGAATTTTTGACGGCCCGTAGAAAATTCTACGGTCCGTCAAATTGACACAGCCCACTGTCAAATGGTCACAAGGACCCATTTTTGATCGGGGGGCAGTTCTACGGACCATTTTGACGGTCCGTAGGAATTTATACGGCCCGTCAAAATGGGCGCGAAGATTGCTCGACGAGATTTAATTCATTTCATTTTTCATTCCACACAAGTCAAGAACTCTCTAGAATATTCTCTACTCTTCATCCACAAGAAAACAAAGGAAATCAAAGATCAATGTCAAGAATTCAAGTGAATCAAGTGTAAGAAATTCATCAAAGTTCATCTAAGTCAAGAAATCCCAAGAAAAGTGAACTAGGGTTTTGGCGTAAGGAGAGTATTACCACTCATGTTCCTACACCATCTAAGGTGAGTTTCATGATCTTTTCATATTATTTGAAGTATTTGAAAAGTTGAAATACTTGGATTCTACTAGAACATAGAAAATGGGTCATAAATGTGGGAATAGTCTTTTGATGTTGAGTAGTAGTTTGGAATGAATCATGGAAATGGATATGTTGTGATTGTAGGTAGATTGTGAATGACATTTAGAACATGGAATGAGCATTATATATGGAAGAACGTAATAGTAAATTATGACCATGATTATGGGGAAATTGAAGTAATATTGTGAAATGTGGATAATGTAGATAAATGATGATTGTTATTTAAGATATTATGAATGATATTACGGATGTTTGGGAGTTGATATGGAATATGGAGGAAGTCATATAAACAAAGGAAATGCTGCCCAATTTTCTCTAGCTTTAGTAAGCCCGTTCATATAATCGTGTAGCTAATGCCGATACGAATTCTCTTGAAGGTAAAACGTGTGCATTAAAGGAGAACGAGCAAGCAATAGAATAGTTAAACAACAAAGGTATGTGAGTCTAGTCCTTTCTTTCTAAGGCATGAATCTTATGACATGTAATTCCTTCTTCTTCATGAATTCCCTATCTTCAAGGAAACAAAGAGTCTATGTTCATGAATAGCTATATAATATGAGAGGTGCTTTATGAATACGATAATGATAATGACGAGCTTAAGTCTAAAGATCCTAGAGTTCATGATATGATGTCTTTACGAAGTTAATGATGTCGACTATGACTTATTGATGTTTTACTTATGTGTACTCACCTTAAAACGTTAGTCTCTCCAAGGTGAGATATAAATCTTATGATTACTCCATAACGTAATCGGTGGTTCACGACCATATGTCACCCCGACACGGCTATAGTTGCCCTCAAGTTCTAATGTATGTTTTGATGATGAATGCGTAATGATGTTAAATTATGATAAAGCCATGATATGCCTATGAGATGAATAAAAATGATAAGTATATGATATGTACGACGATGTGATTCCACCGCGCCTAATTGGCTGGACATGTCACCGCTAAAGCGGGCTGCTAGTGATTCCACTGTGCCTAAATGGCCGGACATGTCACCGCTACGGCGGGCTGCTATGATTCCACCGGGCCTAGAAGGCCGGACACGATCACCACTAGTGGGCTGCATATGATGGTTACCCGAACACGAGTTAACGATGACGATGTATGAATGATATAATGATGTATGAACGGTATAATGATGTATACGCTATGGTAGTTCACATGATATGCTACGTATGATATATGTATAAAATGTATCCATTCGAAGGTTATGTCATCATCTTATGCCTTGTGATTTCTCTATTATGTTCATTTCATTCATGCCTTACATACTCGCACAATGTTCGTTTCGACGTCCGTTTTCTTTGGACGCTCGTGTTCATGCCCACGTGTAGACAGGAGGTGATCCACTCGTAGGAGTTACTAGCTGTTTGAGAGCACTCCATTTTCCCGGAGGTGCCATTGTTTATTCTTTTGGTATATATATGTAAATATATTCATATATATTATATATATATATATATATATATATATATATCTACATGTCTAGTACTCTAGTAGAGGCTCGTAGATACGTATGTGTGGGAAATATGGTCTCACTGGTTCTTATGTATATATATATATATATATATATATATATATATATATATATATATATATATATATATACTATTATGATAGCTTTGGCAAGGGCTTATGTGTATATAGTAAATATGTTTCAAATGAAAGTCGTTTCTATGATTATGAGTATAAGAAATGTGAATGACGCAAGATGAGTAATAGGATGAGAGGTGCTCGGTGGTTATCTCCGGGTACCCATCATGGCCCGTAGCCGGGTCGTGACATTTATGGTCCTAATTAAGATTTCCAAAGACATTCGGGTTAAGGCAAGAAAGTTGTTAAGGAAAGCGAGTTATAAGTTGTGCATCGGGCAAAATTACAAGTATCGAGTTAATGATGTTTTAATGATATTTTGAGGAAGATTTATAACGTCCCTTAGATTGTTAATGAAGTGATAAACAAATGTTAAGAAGGTTCCATAAGGATTGGAGATCGAACGAGACAACGGGAACAACTTCGGTGAAACTGTGAGTTTCAAGACCATGTTCCACGGACCATGGAATGTTCCACGGACCATGGAAGGGTCCGTGAACTGCGCCAAGCAGAGATGGTGGCTGGCTGGTCATGAACTACGACCAGAACCACGGCAACACAAGGTTCCACGGACCGTGGAAGAGTCCGTGGAACTCCCGATGGGCGAAATGTTCCAAGTCTTTAAATGTAATCCCAACTTCATTTATTTCATTTCCACACACTTCTTCAACCTCTCAAGACCTCTAGAACATTCCATATATTTCATCCACAAGAAAAACAAAGGAAATCAAAGATCAACAACAAGAATTGAAGTGAATCAAGTGTACGAAATTCATCAAAGTTCATCCAAGCTAAGGAATCTCAAGATAAGTGAACTAGGGTTTTGGTGCAAAAGGAGTATTGGAACTCAAGACTTGTTTCTATGCTATATAAGGTAAGTTTCATGATCTTCCCATGTTGTTTGAAGTATTGATAGGTTGAAACACTTGGATTGTAGAAGAGTATAGAAAATGGGTCATAAATGTGTGAATAGTGCTATTGTTGAGTAGTAGTTGGAATGAATCCTGAAAATGGATATGTTGAGATTATAAATACGTTATAAATGACATTTAGAACATGGAATAAGTATTATATGCGAAAGAACGCGATAGTGAACTTTGGTTATGATTATGGAGAATTTGGAGTGAAGTTGTGAAATGTGGGCAATGCAATTGAATGATGCTTATTGTTTATGATATTGTGATTGTCATTATGAACGTTGGAAGTTGATATGGAATATGGAGGAAAGTAGTATAAACAAAGGAAATGCCGCCCAATTTTTTCTAGCTTTAGTAAGTACGTTCTTATGATTGTTTAGCTAATGTCGATACGAATTCCCTTGAAGGTATAAACGAGTGCATTAAAGGAGAATGAGCAAGCGATAGAATAGTTAAACGACAAAGGTATGTGAGGCTAGTCCTTTTCTTCTAAGGCATGAATTTTATGGTATGAATTTCCTCCTTCTTCATGAATTCCCTATCTTCAAGAAAGCTAAGAGCCCTTGTTTATGAATAAATACATACGAGATAAGAGATACGTTATGAGTATGATAATGATGATGATAAGTTTAAGTCTAAAGAAGCTGTAGCCCATGATATTATGTTCCTATAAAGCTAATGATGCTATTTATAATCTATTGATGTGATCATTATATACACTCACCTTATGCTTGTTCCTTCAAGGTGAGGCAGATTGCTTATGAATGCTCCATAATAAAATCGGGGGTCCACGACCTTATGTCACCCCAATAAAGTATGATTAAGTCTCTATGCATGCATTATGATGAGTTATGATAAGTATATTATGATGAGCATACTATGATGAGCATATGATGATGTTACACCACGCGCCTATATGGTCGACAAATCACCGCCAAGGCGGGGACTATACACCATGGCCGCATGGCAATGGGCGTACACCACTAGTGGGCGGCATGAGATGGTACCCCGAACGCAGGAGGCCTGGACGCAGGCTAATGCTAATGTTATTGATTATCACACCGTTCCTATATGGTCGGGCAGTTTATACCTTTATGCATATATGAAATGATGATGAGTATGAAAGTAAGCCAGCTTGTATTATTTCTTATATGATTCAGTCAATCACAGATTGCTCCTCATTTGATGCATCTTCATTTTATTAATGTGTCATTATTGTTTATGCCTTACATACTCAGTACAATATTCGTACTGACATCTGTTTTCTTTGGACGCTGTGTTCATTCCCACAGGTAGACAGGGAGGTGATCCAGACTCATAGGAGCCATTAGCCGATTGAGAGCACTCCACTTTTTTTGGAGGTGCCATTGATTATCCTTTTGGTATATATGTATATATATTTTGGGCACGACGGGGTTCTGTCCCGTCCATATGTCTAGTACTCTAGTAGAGGCTCGTAGATACGCAGTGTAGGTAGTATGATCTCATAGTCTTCATGTATATGCATGTATATATATATATATATTACTTTGATAGCCGAAGGGCTTATGGTTATAAAAGTAAATATGTTTCAAATGCTAATAGATTTCTATGATCACGAGTACATATATATATCTATACATATATATATATATATATATATACATATATATATATATATATATATATATATATATATATTGAATGAGAGCAGACGAGTAACAAAATGAGTGGTGTTCGGTGGTTAGCCCCGGATACCCGTCATGGCCCGTAGCCCGGGTTGTGACAACAATATACAGAAGAAAATAAGCCAGCTAGTATGGTTCGATAACAAATAGCATGAATAGACAACAAGAAAGGTTTTTACAATTTGTTCAGTCACGAATGAGGAACTGAAATTCATTGATGCCACATTCTCAATAATAGTGCTTGAAACCTACAATAAATTATTACTCTTGATGAAGAGAATAAATTAATATGACTACTTACTTCTGTTGCATTACTAGGTGTAGAAGGGCCTTCCTTTTCGACTTGTTGATGGACTTGTTAGTGTTGAACTTCAGATTGGTTGCTTCCCATAAGAATAGGGCATTTCTAAGATTATGCCCTAATCTTCCACACGACCCGCACTGCTTTTTTCTTCCTTTCCTTGATGCTTTTAACAAGGTAAGCTTTATAGAATCTAATTCTTCATGAGTTGTCTCATCAATTCCTCTCTTCCTTAATTTGTTTGGTCTACCTGGCTGTGGCTTTTATATGGGTAGCAGTGGTAGTTCTATCCCTATCTTAAGCCATTGCTCAGAGTTGATAACTGGCAAGATGGATGGACTTTAACTGTTCATGTACTACTCAATTATGTAGCATCATGAACATACATTTTGGCCACATCCTTTTTAACCCGTATTGCCGCAATAGCATGACTACAAGGTATTCCTGTTAAGTCCTAACTCCTACAAGAACAAGTCTATTCCTTGAGATCAACAGAGAATAGTCTAAGATGGATATCCTTAATTTTGTAGTGGAATTGGTCAGATTTAGTGGCAATACATTCAATAGCTTATCCTTATTTTGCTCTAGCTTCAATATGATTTTCAGACAGTTTCTCTAGCAATACTTCATCATTTTATCTCTGTTCTTTTGAATTCTGGACATCATATAGATCCTAATTGATTCAAGTGTTTTCCAAATATGCTTGTCTCTTACAAGTAGAAGTACATTACTGAATGACTCACACATATTATTCAATAACGCATCACATTTTGGGAAAGAAGAAAAAAGTGCTTGACTGGGAGACTTATTTAAAAACCATTATAGCAGCTTTTGGATCTAATTTTGCCATTTCTTCCATATGTTTAGAGAATTCAAGTTTTGTAGTTGCCCTTGTAACGACTCGTTTGGACGTTACGGTACTTTTGACCCTGTTGACCTTTTTTCGAGCTTCATTAGCTTATATTAGACTTACGGGGATGGGTGGTACGATTTCTGAGGTCATCGGGTGAATATTAGATTAGTTTTATGATAATAAGCCTTTAAGCGAAAAATGCTTGACCCAAAATTGACTTTTGGGTAAACGGATCTTTTTCGAAAATCCATCAATTATGAGAGGCCCGGATGGTCATTTGTGACTTGTCGAATGTCACAAAATCTCAATGCATTAGAATGCATTGGGACTTGGGTTGGAAACCACGGTTTTCCTTAGCCCTACGGGAGTAGACGGTCAACGAGACCCCTGTTGGGAAATCCAAGGCCACGGGTGAGTTTGTATGTGTTTTTATATGTGGTTGCATGTTTGTTTTGTATTTGTGGGGCCTCGAGTGATAGTTGAAATGAACAAGACTTAAGGGAGTTGGGTAACTTTTACGATCTGTCCACTTAAAGAACAAGACCGCGGTAGCGGTATCGCAAATGGCGACGGCCCTGCCGCTATAACCATAGTGAGATTTGGGAGGAATTATATTGCACTTTGATGTTTATTGTTCCACCGTAGCGATCGTATACACCTCGAAATTTTGAGTTGTTGCGTGGTAGACCGACTAACACAAGTTATGGTGTCCCTACAAGTAAGAAGGGATACTTAATGATTCTAATTAAGATTTCAAAGACACTTGAGGAGAGAGAGGAGAGCTCGTTGGAGAAAGTTAAGACAGAGAGTGTCTTACCACATGTACAAGTGTACCAATGTATTCCTCCCGAATTTATCAACTATAAGTCGAACGGATAGAATTTGCAAAATACGAACTCCGAATCAACCGTCCCATGCCGACCTATTGCTCCTCATTATTGACGGACCTTACACATGTCGACAAGACCTTAGACCGATATGTACCATCCCCTGACTAGATTGCAATTTTTCACTATCAGCTTGAAGGACGAACCATCGACACCGATGCATCTCTCGACCCGACCATCGAACCGCCTCTCTAGAATTTTCTGGTTTTAGCTATAAATAGACGACCCTTGTCCATAATTTTCAGATTTCACTCTCTCTCTCTCTCTAAGTCTTGAAAGCTCTAGAATATTTCTCACATCATATTATGATATATCCAAGAGCAATCAATGATTAATCACCAAGAATTAGTAAAATTAAGCATATGGATGCTCACTAGGGTTTATAGAGATCAAGAAGCCCTTTTGTATGGAAGTGGGGTTTTCTCCAAGTGAGGTATTTTCATCCAAAGTCTATTCCTACATCATCAAAGGTGAGTTTTATGTTCAATTCATGCTATTAAAAATATTGATTGGTTGAAAGACTTGGATCATGGAAGGAAGAAGAGTATGGAGTGCAAATAGGGAAATAGTAATATTCTTGGACAATGGCTTGATTTGAATTATAGTTCTTGACATGTTATGAGTACAATCTTGTGGGGAATAATACAAATGACGTTAAAGTAGTATTGTATGAGAGTGAATAGGGTGTTGTATTATAGTTATGGTTAGGGGTGACTTTGAAGGTGGATTTGAGAAGTAAATAATGTTTAACTTGAAGAATCTATTGATTATGATATTATGGATGTCCTTATTGATGTTTGGGAGTTGTCTTATTTTAGGGAAGAAGTTGTCAAAACAAAGGAAATGTTGCCAAATTGTCATTAACTCTTAGATGCCTTAGCTTAAGCTTAAGTATGCTTCTGGTTGTCTAATCTTAGTACAAATTCTCTTCAAGGTAGAATCGCGAGCTTGAAAGGCACACAATTAGGCGATAGAGTTAAAGAGATATAAAGGTATGTGAGGATATTCCCCTTCTTTCAAAGGCATGACTCTTACATTGTGATTTCTTCCCTATATTCCCATGACCTCCTTAAATCCTTAAAGATGAAAATTAAAGACCCTTAAGAGCTCCTTATGAGATAGAGATGAGATATATTCTATGATAATGAAGATGATAATGATGCTTTCATGAGCCTGATAATCCTATGTTTATGATTTCATTGATGTTACTCCTCGTTGTTGCCTCACCTCATGATCATAGTTCTTTCAAGGCGAGGCATGGCGATGATGATGTTCCATAATGTAATCGGAGGTTCCCGACCTTACGTCACTCCAATAAATTGATATCTTTTATTTGAGCTCTTATGCATGCTTCATGATAAGTGTATATGTATGATTACACCGTGCCTATTTGGCCGGGCATAACACCACTTCGGTGGGCAGCTTATGGTTCATGATAACACCGTGCCTATTTCGCCGGGCATGACACCACTAGTGGGCGGCGTGAGATGATTACCCCGAACGCAGGCTAATGATGTTATTGCTTCAGACAGTTTATGTATGTATGTATGATACATTTTAAAGGTAAAAGTCAGCATGCATGATTCCGCCTCAAGAGGTAAGCAGTTGCAGTTATCTTTTCTTCTTATGCTTTCTATATTTCCTTATTATGTTACCATACATGCCTTAGTACATTGCTCATACTGACGTCCTTTTCTTTATGGACGCTGTGTTCATGCCCACAGGTAGACAGGGAGACGGTGCAAACGCTTAGGAGCTTACTCAGCAGTTGTACAAGAGCACCCATCTACTTCGGAGGTGCAACCTATTGCTATGTTCTTTTGTGTACATATTTGGAGCACGGCGGGGTCCTGTCCCGTCCTTATGACTCCAGTATTCCAGTTAGAGGCTCGTAGATACTTATGTGTGGGTTGTAGATGCTATGTGATCGTCTTCATTGTATATATATATATATATATTATTTTGGGAGATTTTGGTGGTTCTTTCATGATAAGTCTCGTGTTGAGGTTGATGTATGTCCCTGTTGAGTATGATAGTTAGCATGATAAGTGGTGCTCGGTAGTCAGCTCTGGGTACCCGTCATGGCCCCCCTCGTTGGGTCGTGACAACTGCAGACCGCAGTAGCGGTCGGCGGGAACTTAAATGACTTAAATCCTTTTTCAAACCCTATCACTCCTCATTGATTACCCTCAGTTCTAGAGCTACTTTGGGAGAAAAATAAGAGATTCTGAGGAAATTCTTCATTGGGGTAAGTTCATCTAACTCTATCCTTCATTTATGATTCATAATCCACCTTAGAAAATCCCAAATTCATGCTAGAATCTTCCAATAACATTATGATTAAAGAGGGTTCTTGGGATTTCTTTCTTGAATGAACTTTTGATTACAAACCTTGATGTGTTGATGGAATAAGCTTGTATTAGTATGGAATTGATGGGTAATAGCTTTATAAACATGATTACTTCATTTTTAGTAACCAGTTTATGAAATTGAAAGTTAAGGTTCATACCCAAAATTGGGGGTTTCTCTTTAAATTCAAATTTAGCTTAATATTGAGCTGCTTTAGAAATTGACTAGTGGGCTTTGATCACTTAGACTTTAATTGCATGTTTCATGTTCGAATTTCTCATTTTTCCCTAGTGGGCTCGTTTCCCCAAATCCCATAGGCTTAAGTTGACCAAATTAGAAGCCTAGCAATATGGATATCGTTCTTCATGATTTCTAATTTAGATTATGTTATAAATAGACCCTGAGTATTTGGAGGCAATGAGGAAGGGCAAGGCACTCGCGTGATTTGCTTGGTATTCCTATTCGGCACTCCAGGTAGGTTATGGCTTACCTTTTGGTTAGACTCCAGTTAGCGACTCGTATGTAGTACTAAGGAACTGTTGGAGACTTCATGTGAACCTTTGGGTATGAATTTTGGGATGGAATTCTTAGGATTGGTACTGTTGTGTGCCTTGTGTGTTTGGGCTCGTGGGCCGTAGAAATCCCTAAGTTATGCTTGGCTTTTCTTATGTGAATTGGTGGTTTCTTTGTATTATGGGAGATTGGTTGGAAGGAACAAATTCATGTAATACTTGTACTATGATGGTTGTCCTTATACGAAATTGATTGGAATCCATATGTTATTTATGATATTCTCATTGCCTGACATGCTTTCTCATATCCATGATATATTTGTCTTGATCTTGATATTGGGCAATGGTAATGACAGAGGTAAGTATGATTCATGCGACATTACTATAATTGTGTAGCCATCTCTATTATGTGTGATACGGAGTGATTAGCATTAATATTGGATGGAGGGGTCATTCTAGGTTGTGTGATACGGAATGACGGTACATGGACTTAGCGATGCCCCATGGGTCATGACTGTCGAGAGGTGGACATCGTCCCCCCGGAGCATGTGTGTGTCATTGCATTGCATTCCATTTGTAAACACATTATATGTCCTCATTGTCATTTGGATTGATATTTATCTTCTCAGGATACATGAGTTATTGGGTGATTATTTGGATATGTTTGGATTCTTGAAATATTTGAGACATCGTTGGGTTATTGATTATACTACTTGAACTTGTTAATTGTATCTGTCTGTGAGCATGATTATCTTTCAATTTCCTTTTTAGCATGCATGATCTAATTGTTGTATCCGCCTATGATGCTTACAGCATCGTGTTTTGTACTGATGCTACCTTGTTGTACTCTTTTATGAGTGTCGAGCTTGTTGTAGGGGAGACTTCCACACCTCGCGACTGATCCTGAGGTGACATTCTTAGAGTTCTGAGAGTGAGCTACTGATGATCCATGCAGCCCGAGACTCTATCTTCTTTATTGTCCCATTTCTATTTCGAGACAATATGTATTTTAGATGATGTATTTGACTATTCAGACTTGTAGTAGTATTTCGTAGCTCTTGTACTTATCAGACCAGATTTTTTGGGATGTGTTTATCTTTAGTATTTATATAATATGTCAGACTTATAGTATTATTCTTGGGTTTTTCATTCATTTATTCATTTACTGATGATTGGTTGCATAAGGGACGGGTTCGCCTAATGAGGTGGGAAATAGTAAGTGCCCGCACGTTCCCCGAGTTGTGGCGTGACAAGTTGGTATCAGAGCCGTAGATTACCTGGTCTATAAGTACAAGAGCAAGTCTAGTAGAGTCTTGCGAATCGGTACGAAGAGCTTCGTACTTATCTGCGAGAGGCTATAGGACTTTAGGAAATTTCCCTTCTTTCATTCCTTCATGCTACTTTATTCTAATTAGTATCTGGAAATTGCAAACTACTAGCTGATTTGAATTATATTCCTCACAGGTGATGAGGACTCAAGCCACAATAGCAAGGGATGAGGTTCCAGAGCCCGCTTCTAGTGCAGGCACTAGAGGGTGAGGAGCAGTGAGAGGCCGCAGTCGAGCTAGAAGCCGTGGAGTCACACCGCCCAGGTGGAGCCCCCTCGTAGTCGACGTGTCGAGCATGCCGCCCTCCAGCAATCACCATATGTAGCACCAAGAATGGAGTAGTGGCGGATCCAAAATTTCGTACCCACCGACATTGTGTCTGACCTCATATTTCATGATATCATGTCCCGAGTACTTCTTCATATGGACGGTCAGCATACTGTAGGAGTACCACTACTCCAGGTGGCGGTTCTCAGACTCGAGTAGGGGTATGTACTCCCGAGCAGGGACAGACTGCGGGTATGCATCCTGCTATAGCCATGGCCCCGCGTATTGGTGCTATTTGTATTCCTGAGGGTGCTCTATGGCACGTTGCTACACAGACTATGATTGTTGATGATCACGATCTAGTTGCGAGATTTCTACAGATGAAGCCGCCTAAGTTCTATGGCTTACATACCGAGGATGCTTATGAGTTCCTTATGGAGATGCATAAGTGTCACTATAAGATGGGTATAGTTGAGACTCACGGCGTGGACTACACGTCATTTCATTTTCGTGGCGATGCGAAGGCTTAGTAGAGAGCATTTATTGATAATAGGGCCACCGGGCGCGCCCTCTTTCGGGACCCGCCCGTCGTGCCTTTCTGCAGCACGTGCCACGTACTTTAAGGGATGCGCGCAGGGATGATTTTCTTCGTTTGTGACAGCGTGGGTTGTCTGTTTCTGAGTATGAGGCCAGATTTTTGTTCTTGGCCCGATATGTTTCCCAGATTATTCCCTCAGAGGAGGAGAGAGTTCGTAGATTTGTGAATGGACTTGTGTACCCGATTCATATTGCTTGCCTTCAGTTGGTGACCATGGGGTCTTCTTTCCAGGATATTATTCATTATCCCATTAGTGTCGAGTCTGCTAAGGCTCGATCTTTGGGAGAGTTTAGTGAGAAGAAGCCATGTTATTATGGTAGTTTCAAAGGATCCAAGCATGTGGGGCGGGGACAATATCCATGCCCTATCGTCACCCCCTACCGCCTTGTCCAACAAGACTACAGTTTCTTTTTCAGTGGTCATACAGACCCAAAGGGCTGCGGAGCTGGGCAATCTTATGGTGGATCTTACTCCCGTACAGTGGACCATATCGATCTCTCCAATTCATCAGCTTTCATGTATCGACCTCCAGCTCCTAGAGCATGCTATGTGTGTGGCGACCCTGGTCACTTTATGAGAGATTATCCCAGTGTCGCGTGTAGTGGCTCCCGCAGGTTTCGGTGTTTTAGACTCCGAGGCCCCGCACTTCTAGTGGGTAAGGGATAATCGGCTAAAGGCAAGTTTCAATCGACGCGGTGGCTTTTATCGTACCGCAGTGGACACCAACTAGGTAGGGTGGTTTGGTGCTACCAAAGCGTGGTCGCGGTGTGTGTTCTTTGCCTTCCTTCCGGGCAGGCTCGAGGCGGAGACTTCGATGCCGTAATCTTGGGTAATATTTCTGTTCGACATCGACCTGCTTCGGTATTGTTTGATCCGGGGTCTACTTATTCCTATGTGTCTGTCTATCATGTTATTGATTAGGTTTGTGTTGTGATTGTATGGGAGTGCTTATACGTGTATCTACTCCGATCGGAGATTCTGATATTATTGATCCAGTCTTTCGATCTTGTTTAGTTACCTTCATGGGGTATGATATGTGGGTCGACTTGATGATATTAGATATGGTAGACTTTGATATTATTTTGGGTATGACTTGGTTATCTCCCTACCATGCGATCTTGGACTATCACACCAAGATAGTCACTTTAGCTATACCGCGTATTCCTCGATTAGAGTGGATGGGTACTCCGAGCCCCGCTCCGAGGAAGATCATTTCCTATGTTTGTGCGAAGAAGTTAGTAGCGAAGGGGTGTTTGGCTTATTTAGCCCATGTTCGCGATTTTAGTGTCCCATCTTCGCGATACTAGTGTTGATTCTCTGCCCCTTGAGTCCATGCTTATTGTGAGTGAGTTCGTTGAGGTCTTCCCTTCTGATTTGCCGAGTATGATGCCTGACCGCGACATCGATTTCTGTATCGACTTGGATCCGGGCACGCGTCATAATTTCATTCCTCCTTATAGAATGGCGCACGCTGAGTTAAGGGAGCTAAAGGAGCAGTTGCAAGATCTGTTGAGTAAGGGATTTATTAGACCGAGTGTTTTTTCTTGGGGTGCTCTTATTTAGTCTGTGAAGAAGAAGGACGGTACTATGAGGATGTGCATTGATTATTGTCAGTTGAACAAGGTCACTTTTCATAACAAGTATCCTATTCCTCGTATTGATGACCTGTTCGACAAGCTTAAGGGTGCTTCGATATTTTTGAAGATTGATTTGAGGTGAGGCTACCATCAACTGAAGATTCGGGCCGAGGATGTTTCGAAGATCGCCTTTCGGACTAGTTATGGCCACTACAAGTTCCCTGTGATGTCTTTTGGGCTTACCATTGCCCCAGCTGTGCTTATGACTTTCATGGATGGCATTTTCAAGCCATATCTTGATTCCTTTGAGATTGTATTCATTGATGATATCTTGGTTTATTCCAAGAGTAGAGAGGAGCATGAGCGTCATTTGAGGATTGTTCTTTAGTTGTTGAGGGAGAAGAGGCTTTATGCCAAGTTTTCGAAGTGCGAGTTATGGCATTCTTAGTCCACGTTGTGTCCAAGGACGGGATCATGGTCGATACCAAGAAAAATGAGGCCATTAGAGATTGGGCGAGGCCCACTACTGTGACTGACATTTGTAACTTGGTAGGATTAGCCAGCTATTACTGTCGATTTGTGAAGGGTTTTGCTTCTATTGCTTCTTTGTTGACTAGATTGACTCAGAAAGATGTTCCCTTCCAGTGGTCCGATGATTGTGAGGAGAGCTTTTAAAAAGCTCAAGACCCATTTGACTTCAGCCCGATTCTAGCATTGCCCATGGAGGGTAAGGATTTCTCAGCCTATTGTGATGCATCCCGTGTGGGTTTGGGTGCTATTTTGATGCAGGAGGGTAGTACCATAGCCTATGCTTCCCATCAGTTAAATATCCATTAGAGGAACTACCTTACCCACGATTTGGAGTTGCTAGTTGTGGTCTTCTCTTTGAAGATCTAGAGGCACTACTTCTGCGATGTTCACTGTGAGGTTTTCACCGACCACCGTAGCCTTCAACAGGTGTTTATCCAGAGAGATCTTAATTCTAGGCAGCACCGATGGATAGAGCTCCTGAAGGAATTTAACATCTCTATTATTTATCATCCAGGGAAAAACCATGTTGTTGTTGATGCCTTGAGTCGCAAGGCCACGAGTATGGGGAGTTTAGCTTGTTTGGTAGTTTTTGAGCGTCTGTTGGCCAAGGAGGTTCATACTCTGGCCAATAGTTTCGTTCGTCTTGATATCTCAGTTCCAGGCAGAGTCTTAGCTTGTGTTGAGGTGAGATCATCCCTATTAGAGCAGGTCAGGACTCATCAGTTTGAGAATGCCTAGTTATGTAAGATTCGAGATAAGGTTTTGAGGGGTGAGGCCAATGAGGCCATTCTTGATAGTGAGAGGATTCTGAGGATCAAGGGATGTGTGTGCCTTCCTCATGCTGGTGATTTAATTCATTTGATCTTAACTGAGGCCCATAGTTCGAGGTACTCCATCCACCTGGGTGCCACAAAGATGTATTGTAATTTGAGATAGCACTATTGATAGGGGAGAATGAAGAGAGATATTGTAGATTTTGTGTCTAAGTGTGAGAATTGTCAACAAGTGAAGCATGAGCACAAAAAACCTGATGGTGTGCTCCAGAGGATGCCCATTCCCGAGTGGAAGTGGGAGAGGATTGTCATGGATTTTGTTGTGGGTCTTCCGAAGACCCTGGGCAAGTTTGATTCTGTGTGGGTTACTGTTGACCGATTGACCAAGTCCGCTCATTTCATTCCAGTTCAGGTCACTTATACAACGGAGAGGTTAGCCAGGATCTATGTTCGTGGTATTCTGCGATTGAACGGGGTACCTATTTCTATTGTGTCGAATCGAGGTCCCAGTTTACTTCCAATTTCTGGAAAGCTTTTCGCCGTAGTCAGTACTCGCTGGACCCGAGTACGCTTTTCATCCCCGTCGACGGTCCGAAAGGACTATTCAGGTGCTCGAGGATATGTTGAGAGCATGTGTTATTGATTTTGGTGGTCATTTGGACCAGTTTTTTCCCCTAGCGGAGTTTGAGTACAATAATAGCTACCATTCAAGTATTGATATGGGGTCGTTTGAGGCCTTGTATGGTAAGAGGTGTTGTACTCCTATTGGGTGGTTTGATCGTTGAGGTTCGCCCGTGGGGCACAGATTTGTTGAGAGAGTCAGTGGACAGGGTGAATCTTAAAAGCTTCTAGTAGCTCAGAGTCGACAGAAGATGTATACGGACCGAAAGGTTGGGGATTTAGAATTTGGGGTGGGTGAGCAGGTTCTTCTGAAGATCTCACCCATGAAAGGTATCATGCGATTTGGGAAGAGGGGCAAGTTGAGTCCGAGGTATCTTGGCCCATTTTAGATCCTCTGTAGAGTTGTAGATGTTGCTTATGAGTTGGCCTTGCCACCAGGCCTATCTGGTGTTCATCCGGTCTTTCATGTGTCTATGTTGAAGAAATACCATTCTGATGGTTCTTACATTATCCGTTAGGGGTTCGTTGTTACCACGAGAATCCGACCTATGAGGAGGAGCGATACCGATCTTGGATAGGCGAGGTTCGAAAGTCGAGGTCCGTTCCAGATTGTTTCCGTGGTTTAATGGAAGCATCGTCCTGTTGAGAAGGCTACTTAGGAGACTAAGTCTGATATGAGCGAGAGATATCCCAGTTGTTCGCTGATTCAGGTACTTTCCCCGTTCCAACTCCTTATCGCTCGAAGACGAGCGATTGTTTAATTGGTATCTGATGTAACAACCAGTTTGGACGTTACGCTACTTTTGACCTTGTTGACCTTTTTTCGAGCTTCATTAGCTTATATTATACTGGTAGGGACGGGTGGTACGACTTTCGAGGTCATCGGGTGAATATTAGGTTGGTTTTGTGATAATAAGCCTTTACGCGAAAAATGTTTGACCCAAAGTTGACTTTTGGGTAAACGGACCTTTTTTCAAAAATTTGTTGAATCCAAGAGGTCTGTATGGACATTTGTGACTTGTCGGTATTTTCGGTTCGCTTGCCAATGCATTAGAAAGCATTTTGGGATTTGGGTTGGAAAGTTGGTCTTGGGGCATTGGGGGTTGACTTGGTCAGCGAGACCCCCGTTGGGAAATCCAAGGCCACGAGTGAGTTTGTAGAGCGTTTTTAGGTGTGGTTGCATGTTTGTTTTGTATTTGTGGGGCCTCAGGTGATAGTCGTATTTCGGGTTGAGACTTGTGGAGTTGGGTAACTTTCTGGTGACTGTTGTCCGCCTTAGCGGTATCGTCGTGGCGATGGCCCTGCCGCTATAGCGACATAGTGATATTGTGAGTGACCACGTGGCGGTCATGTCACCACTGGCCGATTCCGTCGTAGCGGACTGCAGACCGCTGTAGCGGTCGACGGGAACTTAAATGACTTAAATCCTTTTTCAAACCCTATCACTCCTCATTCATTACCCTCGGTTCTAGAGCAATCTCGGCAGCAAAATAAGAGATTCTGAGGCAATTCTTCATTGGGGTCAGTTCATCTAACCCTATCCTTCATTTATGATTCATAATCCACCTTAGAAACTCCTAAATTCATGCTAGAGTCCTCCAATAACATTAGGATTAAAGAGGGTTCTTGGGGTCTCTTTCTTGAATGAACTTTTGATTATTAAACCTTGATTTGTTGATGGAATAAGCTTGTATTAGTATGGAATTGATGGGTAATATCTTTATAAACATGATTCCTTCATTATTAATAACCAATTTATGAAATTGAAAGTTAGGGTTCATACCCAAAATTGGGGGTTTCTCTTTAAATTCAACTTTAGCTTAATATTGAGTTATTTTAGAAATTGATTAGTGGGCTTTGATCACTTAGACTTTAATTGCATGTTTCATGTTTGAATTTTCCATTATGTCCTTGTGGGCTCATTTCCCCAAATCCCATAGGTTTAAGTTGACCAAATTGGAAGCCTAGCAATATGGGTACCGTTCTTCATTATTTTTAATCTAGACTACATTATAAATAGACCCTGAGTATTTGGAGGCATTGAGGAAGGGCAAGGCGCTCGTGCGATTTGTTTGGGATTCCTGTTCGGCACTCCAGGTAGGTTATGGCTTACCTTTTGGTTAGACTCCGGTTAGCGACTCGTATGTAGTACTAGGGAATTGTTGGAGACATCATGTGAACCTTCGGGTATAAAGTTTGGGATGGAATTCTTAGGATTGGTACTGTTGTGTGACTTGTATGTTCGGGCTCGTGGCTTGTAGAAATCCCTAAGTTGTGCTTGGCTTTTTTATGTGAATTGGTGGTTTGTTTGTACTATGGGAGATTGGTTGGAAGGAACGGATTCATGTGATACTTCTTCTATGATGGCTGTCCTTATACTAAATTGATTGGAATCCATACGTTATATATGATATTCTCATTGCATGACATGCTTTCTCATATCCATGATATATTTGTCTTGATCTTGATATTGGGCAATGGTGTTGACGGAGGTCAGTATGATTCATGCGACATTACTATAATTGCGTAGCCATCTCTATGTTGTGTGATACAGAGTGATTAGCATTGATATTGGATGGAGGATTCATTCTAGGTTGTGTGATACGGACTGACGGTACATGGACTTAGCGGTCCCCCATGAGTCATAACTGTCGAGAGGTGGACATCCTCCCCCCGGAGCATGTGTGTATCATTGTATTGCATTCCGTTTGCATACACATTATGTCCTCATTGTCATTTGGATTGACATTGATCTGCGATGATACTTGAGTTATTAGGTGACTATTTGGGTATGTTTGGATTCTTGACATCGTTGGGTGATTGATTGTACTACTTGGACTTGTTGATTGTATCTGTCCGTGAGCATGATTATCTTTCCATTTCCTTATTTGCATGTGTGATATAACTATTGTCGGCCTATGATGCTTACTCAGTACCGTGTTTTGTACTGATTCTACCTTGTTGTACTATTTTTATAAGTGCAGAGTTTGCCGTAGGAGAGACTTCCACACCTCGTGACTGATCCCGAGGCGACGTTCCTATAGTTCTGAGGGTGAGCTACTGATGATCCATGCAGCCCGAGACTCTGCTACTGATGATCCATGCAGCCCGAGACTCTATCTTTTTTATTGTCCCATTTATATTTCAAGACAATATGTATTTCGGATGAATTTGACTATTCAGACTTGTAGTAGTATTTAGTAGCTCTTGTACTGATCAGACCATATTTTTGGGATGTGTTTATCATCTGCTCTTACTATTTATCTATTATGTCATACTTATAGTATTATTCTTGGGTTTTTCATTCATTTATTTATTTACTAATGATTGGTTGCATAAAGGATGGGTTCACCTACTGAGGTGGGAAATAGTAGGTTCCCGCACGTTCCCCGAGTTGGGGCGTGACAGCCCTAGCAGCTTTCCATAGGACACCTTTCAATGATTGTCCTCCAAAACCTTCAGTCTTGAAATTTCTATGTAGATGCCTTACACAAAACATGTGTGCAACATCTGGCATTATCTTATCAAGTGCTGAAATTAAACCCTTTTGTTTATCAGAAATGAAAGTCCAAGCAAAAGGATTTTGTGAGATTCCTAGGTCCTCATCAAGAAGTTTAAGAAACCAACTCTATGTTTCCTTCAGTTCACCTTCCACGATTGTGAATGCAATAGGATACATATTGTTGTTTCCATCAATACCTACTGATGTCAATAGCTGCCACCCCCCCCCCCCCTTGGTGTCCTTTCAAATGACATCCATCAACCCCTACTATGGGTCGACATCCGGCTAAGAAGCCCTGTTTGCAAGCTGCAAAACACACATAAAGTCTCAAAAATCTTTTTCTACTATTGACCATTGTTTTTTTATTTTCATCCAACTTCAAAATATATGTAGTCCCTGGATTGCTACTCCTTAGCTCAAAGACAAGAATCCCATAACATATCAAATTACTCTTCTTTAGTCCCTGTAATTAGATCTAATGCCTTACTCTTTGCCATATAAGCTTGATTTCGAGTAGTGGTACAATTATGAGCCCTCATCACACAAGCTTGAAATTCTTTCACACCCCAACTTGGATTGATTCTAAACTCTTCTACATACTTCTTAGCTAAAATGCCAGAGTCAATAGTCTGGTTATCTCTTTGATTACCACATGAATGGTTAGGGCCTATTGTCTTGATCGTGAAGGTTCATCTTGATTAGCCTTTATGCGAATATAAACCATTTGCAACTTGGAACCTTACAAGTTTCCCTCGGCCTTGTACTTTCGTTCTTTTTAAACTTGATATCTTTTTTCTGTTTTTTGAATCACAACATGTACCTCAACTGCCCATTTGAATTTGTTGCTATTACTGAAAATCATATTAAGCGCAAACTTGAATTTTGGATCCTCCAAATCCCTAGTTGGATTAAAAACAGTGTATTTCTTAAGATTCCCATTATCATCAACAAAACCTCCATTTAAACTCATTAATTCCTCATCAGATGTAGCACAATTATCTTCTTGAGCGTCATTGGGAAACATAGCTAGCATGTTTGAAGCAACTCCAAGCTCTATATTTTTTCCTTTAACTTTATTATCTCTACTTTTCCCATTAACACCGACCTACTCTACTGTAGAGTTGATGGTTTTATCAAAAATCATGTCATCTTCTTCTAAGGAATAATCTGAGTCATGAAATGACTCACATTCTTCACATGTGTCATCACTCTCATCACCTTTCTCTATTACATCCACATCTACCAAACCTTCTTCACCCTGTTATGTGTCGCCCTCATAATCAACCACATCATAGTTTCATTGGTCATCATCTGTATGCTCGACAAATATCTCGACCTCTTTTCTATCAGGTATTTCATAGACAAGGTTATATATCTAAATCAGTTTATAAACGTCTTATACTTGTCTCAAAATAAGGCCCAAACTTGAACCAAAATTTCACTTTTCTATCATTGACTTTCAACTTTTTGATACACTGCCTCGTCTGAGTGATAGAATTTTTCTCTCCCTTACCATAGTCATAATAAGCTGTTTGTCCACTAACATAGTTCATCCCTGGCTCAACACCCACCAACCCTTATAGTGCAGTTTAATAGTACACATATCTGGATCTTCACCTTCATCTATTGTGAGAAAAGAAAAAATAGGATCTACTAGTGTTGTTATATTAAAGTACCAATAGAAAATGTCAATAATCATACAAATACAAAAAAAAAAATATGTAAGCAAACAAGTAAATCCAAATTAGTTCTGAATTTGAGTTATGTTGGCTTCAGTTCTTAAAGAATTGAGTTATATATACGATAGTTTATGATTACTTCTTACTTAACTTTGTGTGCACCTATGTATATTCACTTTCATCTATTGTTGGAAAAAAAGAAGAAAAAAAAAGAACATGTTGCTTGTGTCATTTTTAATAAGTAGAACCAACATGAAAAAAAATATAACCAGTCATATGTTGTGGATATTTGGGTTTTATGATTCTTGCAGCATTTTTTAATGAAATTTATTCTTTAGGTGAAATATTAGATGCTTCATCTTCATTATTCTGTAATTAAGCTATTTACTCAGTATCTCCGTTATACTGAATTGCATAAATTCGTTTCCAATACAACTTCAATAATTGTAGATTACGTAAATTTATATCTTGAAAGTGCGAGAGTGGGGGGGTGAATTGTAAATTTTTCGATCTATTCGTCGACTAGGTTAGAATCGAGAGTCGAACGTTTGCTCGTAGAATACTAAAGTAAGGTGCGGAAGATAAATGACACAAAGTATTTTATATCGGTTCGATTCAATGTGAATCCTAGTCCGATCCCTGGGTTGCAGGGGTGATCTCTGCAGCTTTTTGTTAAAGGTTTGGTACAATGGAGGTTTGAATGGAGCTCCTGCGTCTACACTCAAATCGTTCTTAATCTTTTTGATACAAAGCCTCACAAGCTATATTATAACTGTCCTTTCTTTTTTTCTTACACTATAAATCACTCAAACATACAATGTTCATGAAAAGTAAAGCAGAGTACTCAGAGAATGAGACTAAGCATATTTCTTGTGTTTGTGAAGCAGCTCTTTTATAGCTGTTTAGGCTCTTCACGCAGAGAGATCAACCCAAGGGATATGATCCTTAGAAAGAGGAATTAGTGATCCTATTTCCAAGAATAAGGCCGGAGCAGTTGCTACTTTCCTTGTGCGTTGAGGCCGCATTCAATCATCAAGATTATTACACTCGGTGGGATATTCCTTCTTTAATGTTGCAGATATCCTTTCCATCCTTGAAATGATTTAGTACTATTGGATCAAGTTGCAGATATCCTTTCCATACTTGAAAACGATTTAGGCATTCTTCAATGTTGCGTATATCCTTTCCTTCTTGAAACGATTTAGTATTGTTGAGAATATCTAGTAGTATCCACTTGTACACGATAGTAGTATCCATTTTCAGGCTGGGAAGTCTTCACTTGAGTAGGCCCATCTCATTGGGGTTGTTTTGTGGGCTCTTGTATTCCTTGTGTAATTCAATTATTATACCTGCACAAGTAAAATTGTCATCATAAAAACTTGACACTAACAGTCTCCCCCTTTTTTAGGATGACAATTTTAAATGAGATGTAGTCAACTTCCCTGTGACGGATGCTCCCCCTGATTAGTTGACTTGTCCTTGTCTCCCCCCCGATTGCGGATCTCCCCTTTGGTATCATTCAAAAAGAAACTGATACCCGAATCTCCTTTTGTTTGAAGTTTATTGGACATGAATGAACCCGAACGTACGTACCGCTTCCCTTTTCGCTATATGGGTTCGCTTCATAATGTTATTACCGACTCCATTTATGGAATTTGGTCTAGCTATATTACAAGCTTCGTTTTTACGATCTTAATCTAATTATAGTAGACAACCTACTTTCTTAAAAAGAAAGTTGGGGACAAAGAAAAAAGAGGTTTCCGCTACAGAGCTCACAAAATATCCTCATATAACATTCGGAAGAAATAGCAAACAGATATATAGACTTATAACATTCGTAAGACCGAACCAAGCAGCACAAAAAGATTAAACCAGAGTGCAACACAAACGCAAACAAACTTAAGTCCCACAGAAACATTATTTAAACAGACCAAAAACAACTAAATGAAAAAGGAACTACTCTTGGCGTAGGAAGACTGGACGACGAAGAAAATAAGCCAAGGTTCACAATAGCATCCTTCATTTCAGTCAACGGAGTAGTAAGACGTTCAGGCATGGCGCTAACACTGGCTTGAAGCTTGGCGGACAGTTTGACCACTTCCTTTATCACAGCATCCAGTTTAACCCGCAGCTTAGAGACATCAGCACCCGTTTCCTTAGTCGTATCACGAATCTTCTCTATTTGAAACAATGTGGATGCCATTAAGTCTTTGATGGACTCAATCTTTGCATCCATAGAGGAAAGTTTGGAGAGAAGTTCTGCATAACATTCAGCAGAGATGACAAAAGAATCTGATTTTTTGACTTTGGTGGAAGGACCAGGTTGAGATGCATCATAGACATCCTTTAGCACCCAAGATTCATTGCTCAAGACATACCCCATGCTACCAAACGCCCTAGAGTTGTAACACTGCTTAACGAGAGTAATGGGATAGTCGACTAAATCAATTTTGTGGACTTCAAGTATGCGGGAGATGAGCATACCATATGGAAGGCTAGAAGGATTTGAAGCACACTCAATCATGTAATTGATGACTATGGAGGACAAATTGACTTTTTTCTTGGAGAGAAGGCAAAAAGCAAAGATGGCATCACGTTGGGAGATAGTAGAGTAGGACCCAGCACGAGGGACAATAGTAGTCGCAACCATATGAGCCAACACACGAGCCTCAAAAGAGATGTTGGACGGACCAATTTGAGCAGGAACAGAGGTGGAATTGGAAAGGGTTTTCTTAACATCATCAAAGGAGACTTCAAGAGATTCAGGCCAGGAATTTTTGGGTAGTTCGGAAAAACCAGAACAGCAACCAAAAATAGAGTCAAGGAAAGAGCAATTTAATACAATGTGGGTACCAAGGACCATGGTTTCGAGTTCATTAGCTTTAGAGGACCGAAGATTTGCATAAAACATACGAACAGGGGTTTCATACACACATGAGGAGGGGTTTTGAAAAAAATTTCCCAACTTTGATAGACAAATAAATGTTTTACCTTGCAACACAGAGAAAGCATATGGTCAACATCAACAATCCTACCAGAGACGATGGTTTTGTCTTCAAGAGACGAGAAGAGTAATTAATGGTGGTCATCCCAAAAAATTTTGCGAAGATCAAGGGGTTTATCAGTGATGGTTTTGAGTTTCTTTGAGGAGGTTGAGCATGCAGCATCAACAAAGGCTCGCTTTCCAAGATTGCAAATTGGAACGGAGTCGGAGGCGTCAGAGGAAGAGGAGTCGCCGGAGTTTACAGAGTCATGAGGAGCAGGAGAGAGGCTCTTACCAATTTCCTTGAGCCTGGAGCTTTGGCGTGTGGAGAGAAGGTTGGTTTTCGGATTTTTCGCTATTGAAGAGATGAGATGCATACATAAGGGTTTTGCGGGGAAGGGTACATAGGAAGGAGAGAAGAGAGGTGGAAAGGTTTTATGGGGATATGGATGAAAAGGGGAAAGGATTTTATGGGGAAAGTAAAAAGAGGAAGTAAAACATGGGAAGATGGGATGGTCATAATTGGGATAGGAAAGCAATTTATGGCAAAGATTTTGCCAAAGATTATGGCACGGATTTCTACATGGTAAAAATTAGACAGCTTTATCAATAATTCCCAAAGATCTTCTTAGCATGCAGAAACATTCTTTAAGAAGAGGTTTAGTAAAAATATCAGCAAGCTGATTTTCAGTGTTAACAAAAACTATTTCAAAATCTCCCTGAGCAACATGATTTCTGATAAAATGATGCTTAATATCTATATGCTTGGCCCTAGAATGATGCACAGGATTTCTGGACCGACAAATAGCACTTGAATTATCACAATTTTTTTTTATAGGTTTAAAAAACAAGTCATAATCGCTTAGTTGATAAGACATCCAAATGAGCTGTGTACAGCATTGACCAATAGCAATGTATTCGGCCTCGCAGTATAGAGAGAGACCGATCCCTATTTTTTTTGCTATTCCGAGAAATAAGAGATTTTCCTAGAAAGCGGCAAGTACCACCGGTACTTTTTCTATCATCTTTATCACCCGCAAAGTCCGTATCGAAAAACCTTCAAGTGTAAAATCATTGGTGTTAGGATACCATAAGCCATAATTAGTTGTTCCATGAAGGTATCTAATAATACGCTTGACAGCAGTAAGATCAGATTCCTTTGGAGCAGCTTGGAATCTAGCACACCTGCACACACTAAACATGATATCTGGTCGACTAGCAGTTAGGTAAAGCAACGATCCAATTATACCGCGATACTTAGTTTCATCAACAGGTTTTCCTGCCTCATCCTTATCAAGAGCACAAGTAGGACTCATTGGAGTTCCCACAGCTTTTGAGTCAGACATTCCAAATTTTTGAACGAGTTCCTTGGCATACTTTGCTTGACATATAAATATTCCACTATCGGTTTGATGAATTTGTAGTCCCAAGAAGAATTTTAATTCTCCCATCATACTCATTTCGAATTCGCTTTGCATAAGATCAGAGAATTCCTTGCACATAGAGGGGTTAGAGCTTCCAAAAATAATATCATCAACATAAATTTTTATAATGAGATTTCCTATGGAGGATCGTTTAATAAAAAGTGTTGTATCAATCTTTCCTCGGAGAAAATCGTGACTTACCAAGAATGAGCTTAAACGATCATACCATGCTCTAGGAGCTTGTTTAAGACCATATAAAGCTTTAGTTAATTTAAAAACATGATAGGGGAATTTTGGATTTTCAAAACCTGGAGGCTGTTTGACATACACTTCTTCTTTAATGAACCCATTTAGAAAAGTACTTTTGGCATCCATTTGAAAAAGTTTGAATTTTTTAAAAGAGGCATATGCAAGTAGAATTCTAATGGATTCCAACCTGGCAACAGGAGCAAAAGTTTCATCATAGTCAACTCCTTCTTGTTGTAAGTATCCTTGAGCAACAAGTCGGGCTTTGTTTCTGACTACTTCTCCGGCCTCATTTAGCTTATTCCTGTATACCCATTTTGTGCCAATGATTGATGTATTTTTAGGTTTGGGAACTAGATTCCACACCTTGTTCTTTTCAAACTAATGAAGTTCCTCTTCCATAGCTTTTACCGAATATTCATCTTTTAAGGCGTCACCAACTTTCTTTGGTTCATATTGAGAGATAAGAGCCAGATTTACATTATTCTTATAGATGCTCTAGTTTTCATCCCTTCACTGATGTCTCCAATAACAAATTTCTTTGGATAGTCAGGTTCGCTTCTCCATTCATTTGGGATTGATCCAATAGTAACATCAGTCGACTGAGGTGTATCAGAAGTCGACTCACAAGATGCCTTTTCTTCGGTGGGTCCTGTAACCACTGCAGTAGATATTTGACCGTCTTCTTCATCTGCAATTTTTCTTGTCTCGGCCATGTGATTAGTATCATCAAATACAACATGAATAGACTCTTCAATAGATAAAGTACGTATGTTAAAAATTCTATAGGATCTACTAGTAGGAGAGTAACCAAGAAATATACCTTCATCACTGCGAGGATCAAACTTACCAAGGTTTTCCTTTCCATTATTGTGAACAAAACACTTACATCCAAAAGGATGAAAGTAGCTAATATTTGGTTTCTTACCAGTCCATAGCTCATAAGGAGTTTTCTTGAGAATTGGTCTAATCAGACATCTGTTTAGAATATGACAAGCTGTACTTTATCTTCAAATTTCAAAAGTGATGTGGTAAGTTTGTTTCTACGATTATTGTTCTTGCCATATCTTGAAGGGTTTTGTTCTTTTGTTCAACCACACCATTTTGTTGCGGAGATCGAGGTGAGGAGAAATTGTGTGTGTACCCTTGGTCATTGCAGAATTCTTCAAAAGCCTTGTTTTCAAATTCTCCTCCATGATCACTTCTAATGGAAGTGATGTAATATCCTTTCTCATGCTGAACTTTCTCACAAAAAAATTTAAAATTCTTTAGAGTATCATCTTTATGAGCAAGAAATATTACCCAGGTAAAACGAGAGAAGTCATCTATTATAACAAATGCATACCTTTTTCCTCCAATGCTAGCAGTTCTAGTAGGACCAACAAGGTCCATATGAAGTAGCTGCAAAGGTTTAGATGTAGACACAATATCTTTTGAATTGAAAGAGTTTCTAGTTTGTTTACCTTTTTGACACAAATCGCATATATGATATTTGGTGTAGTTGAGTTTTGGCAATCCTATTACAAGATCATGTCTTGCCAGTTTCTCAATTAAGCGCATACTGGCATGACCAAGCTTCTTGTGCCACATCCACGGATCTTCTCCTATTAAAGCCAGGCATATATGACCTGTAGGATTTTTGACAGAGTCCAAAGTACACACATTTTTGTTTCTGCTTCCAGGAAGAATTTTTATCCCAGAGGAGTCCTCTATGACACAACCTGTTTTACTAAACCTTACCTCAAGATCAGAGTCACACAGCTGACTTACACTTAAAAGGTTGTACTTAAGTCCCTTTACCAACCAAACATTAGAAATGTCACAAGAATTATCAAAAGTAATAGTATCAATACCGATTACCGTTCCAGTTGAGTTGTCTCCAAAGGTTACTAATCCTCCATCAAAGTCAGCGACTGATTTGAATAGACTTTTGTCGCCTGTCATATGTCTTGAACACGCACTATCTAGATACCATTTTCCCTTTTTTTTTTTTTTGTGGTGTTCCTGCAAGACAGAATTTTTACTTTTGTTTAGGTAACCCAAGGGTTCTTGGGTCCTTGATGGTTAGTTTCAAAACACTTACTTTTCTTGGGTTTCCATACCCATTCAGGTGCAGTTGAAAAATGAAATCTACAGTTATGATAGTCATGGCCAAGTTTTCCACAACAAAAACATGTTTGAAGGAGTTTTCCTTCATCTTTACAAAGATTGTTTGACCTATGTATTCCATACTTCCTTCCAGTCGAATTAGAGGTTCTAGTTGATTGATCAGTCTTTAAAAAAATAGTTGTCTTCCCCTTAAGATTATTAGTCATTGGTAAGACCTTTTTCCCAGTAGACTTATTTGTATAAGTTGACTAGTTAGACTTGGCATAACTGTGACCGGAGGGTTTCAGTAGAGTATCTATTTTAGATTGTAAATTGTAAACTTCATTTTTGAAAAGAATTTTTTTCTTTTTCGCAGATTTCTAATTTGGATTCCCATTCTTTTTTCTCTCTCTTTAATTTCCTATATTCATCAAAGAAATTATTTAGGTCTACAAGAGTTTGATCTAATAATTCTTGAGTTTCTTCACATTTAGAGCAGGGATGGGAACTTACTTTACTCCTTCCTTCGAGATCCATGAAACACACATCTTCAATTTCTTCAGATTCTTCATCTGAAATTTCATCTTCACTCCAACTGCGAAGGCTCTTTGTTTTTGATAACTTCTAGTTGGTTTCTTTCTTGTCTCAGGACATTCAGATGCAATATGGCCATATTTTTCACATTCATAACACTTTCCATCATTCTTTGACTGCCTAGTGGAAGCCTTACCTTTTCTAAAGTTTGAGCTTCCTTTTCTATTATTTCTTGATCTTCTCATGGCTTCTATCACATACCTAGAAATCATGGCAACTTCTTCTTCTTTAAAGTCATCATCAGATTCTTCAACTTGAGCCTTAAAAGCAACCACTTTATTCTTTTCATCCTTCTGATATCTTTGAATGTGATTCTTTTCAAATGCTATCAGATTTCCTCTTAATTCATCATAAGTGAACTTATCCAGATTTCCATCTTCCAGGACAATTGCTTTGGTTTGCCAAGTCTTTGGTAGACTTCTAACAAGCTTTCTAACTTGTTGAGAGTTGGTGTAAGTTACTCCAAGGAATTTGAGTTCTCCAATGATCTTGTTGAATCTTGTGAACATTGATTCAATGTTCTCATCGTCCTTCATCATAAAGGCTTCATAATCGTGTCTTAGAGCATCAATTTTTGTTTCCTTTACCTTTGATGTTCCTTCATAGGTGACCTCAAGTTTATCCCACATTTCTTTGGCAGTGTCACAATTTGAAATTTTTGAATACTCTTCTCCACTTGCTGCACAGTAGAGCGAGGTTATTGCCCTGGCATTTATTTGCAGTGTCTCTTGTTGTTCTTTGGTAATGTCATGTGATTCCAGATCAATTGTCGAAGTATCTGTGTCTTCCTTGTTTTCAGTGCTGGTTTTTGGAATAGGTTTAGGCCCTTTCTTAAACACAATCTAGGCTTGATAATCTGTTGACTGCACAAATATTTTGAACCTTTCCTTCCAATGGCAATAGTGTTCACCATTGAAGTATGGTGGTCTTGTTGTGGAGTGCCCATCTTGTAATATTGCTCCAGGAATTTGATATCCAGCCATTTGATCTTTTCTCACATGCGGTTAAGCAACTGAAAGTGAGACCTTGCTCTGATACCAATTGAAAGTGCAAAAAGGAGGGGGGGGGGGTGAATTGTAAATTTTTCGATCTGTTAGTCGACTAGGTTAGATCAGTAGTCGACTGTTTGCTCAGAGAATGCTAAAGTAAGGTGTAGAAGATAAATGACACAAAGTATTTTATACTGGTTCAGTTTCAATGTGAATCATAGTCCAGTCCCCTTGGGTTGCAAGGGTGATCTCTGCAGCTTTTTGTTAAAGGTTTGGTACAATGGAGGTTTGAATGGAGCTCCTACGTCTACACTCAAATCACTCTTAATCTTTTTGATACAAAGCCTCACAAGCTATATTGTAACTGTCCTTTCTTTTTTTCTTAAACTATAAATCACTCAGACATACAATGTTCATGAAAAGTAAAGCAGAGTACTGAGAGAATGAGACTAAGCATATTTCTTGTGTTTGTGAAACAGCCCTTGTATAGCTGTTTAGGCTCTTCACGCAGAGAGATCAACCCAAGGGATTTGATCCTTGGAAAGAGAAATTTGTGATCTATTTCCAAGAATAAGGCTGGAGCAGTTGCTACTTTCCTTGTGCGTTGAGGCCGCATTCAATCATCAAGATTATTACACTCCGTGGGATATTCATTCTTTAATGTTGCAGATATCTTTTCCATCCTTGAAATGATTTAGTACTGCTGGATCAAGTTGCAGATATCCTTTCCATTTTTGAAAACGATTTAGTACTGCTGGATCAAGTTGCAGATATCCTTTCCTTCTTGAAACGATTTAGTATTGCTGGAGAATATCTCGTTGGGGCTGTTTTGTGAGCTCTTGTACACAATAGTAGTATCCATTTGTAGGGCTGGGAAGTCTTCACTTGAGTAGGCCCATCTCGTTGGGGCTGTTTTGTGGGCTCTTGTATTCCTTTTGTAATTCAATTATTATACCTGAAACAAGTAAAATTGTCATCATAAAAACTTGACACTAACATATCTATCTATACTATTTTAAAAGCATGAATATAAATGTTGGTTGACCAAAATATCCTTCAAATGTTGAACGACTTATATACCCTTTTAATCTAGTTCTATCATATTTTTATTGGTTATTTTGGTAATTAAAAAAATATCACAATTAAAGATTGAGTTTAAAATAAATACTACTTCTGAATTTATGTTCCAAATCTAATTAACTAGAGTGTCTTTAATATACGTTCAAATAAGAAGATATCCGATCAGTGACCTTATTTGTCTAGGAGTACTTTTGTGATTGAACATTGCTTTGTTTGTGCTAAATTTTACTTCTAATATATAAAACTAGTGTACTTGTCCGCGCTTCGCGTGGTCATGGGAAATATTAAAATATGGTTGAATAGTAATTAAGGACTTAATTTTTGTTAAAGAAAATGAGCATACGTGAATTTGAAAAGGAAAGATAAAAAAAATGAAGAAGACCGTGAACATACCAAGCAACATGAAGAAATTGAAGTCCGACTCAACTTCTGTGGAAATGGACTCGTGCTTTATTAACGTTCACCAACTTTTGTACGCTCTCAACTTCGTAGGCGCTTCACCTAAAAATTGGTTATGCAACAACTGAAGTATTATTTTGTTACATATTGTGTGAATGTTTCATTCCGACTTGGAAAAACTGGTAGAAATCTATTTTATATGTTAAAAAAAACTCTCAAACAGCTTCTCTTAGTCAAAATTTAGAGAAAAATTGTAGAAAAGATGAAAAAAAATTAGTAAAAAAATTGGGAATTCTTTCATACTTCTGTGGCGAAGGACATTAATTACGAGAAAACCTTTAACTCTAAAATTGAAAAGCCATAGGTTTAGATTAAAAATCGAAAACTGCCGGCGGAAGAATAGAAATAGGAAAGATCGGGAACTACAAAGTCCAATTGAGAGGGAGAGAGCAAGAGATAAATAGAGCAAATTAGAGTTTACATCGAAGCATAAATATTTTAGTCCGGACTTGAGAAAATTTAATATAACTAAAGAAACCTTCCTGTAAAACTGAATGTAAATTACCAAAAACCATTGACACCCCTAAGCAAAGTCTTGTATTATTGTTATAATCAAGGTTTGGGCTGACATTCACCTTCAAAGCACATAGCATGCAGCCTTCTTCGTTTTTACAGCAAAAGAAGATAACTGATGCAATAAATCTAAAATGCTAATCTTAAAAAACATAGTATAATCTCTTTCTTAACAGAAAAATGGTTGGAGTCTGTCTATTCGATGGCCATAATTCGTAACCATCAAAACATTTAAAAGCTATTGGGCTTAAATTACTTTAAAATTCACAACGTAAACAACTAATTTCAATTAAATGAGATGACATATTCACCAAGCCATTAAGTAAATGAATCAGTAAAAATTTCTTAAAGCGTATATTACCTAATCAAATTTGCTCCAAAAGTACCGAGGCATTAATCTTCATATTGAGAAGAACTCCACCTAAAATCAAGTAAAAGGCACATTATTTTCCTTAAACAAAGGAAAATGAAGCAAGGGGAAATAAAGAAACTAATTCCCGAAATATAAATAAATTTGTCATAGAAAGAACATTTAGTCACGAAGAAAGCTACTAAGACTTCCAAAATCCAGCATTTTTGTGATAAATTTTGACTTCCCATTATAGCAGTTACAAAAACCATTCAAGGTGGAATTAAAGAATTAATTGATAGAAAATAGGCATATATACGCAGCGGAAGCAAGCATCCAAGATCATATTCTTACAAGTAAACTAGACAAACATAATCAAATACGAGATTGTAACACTAACCTTTTGAAGCTGTTGCACAAGTCTTCAATAGCGTCCTTGTTCTCCAGGTCTACGATCTTCTACTGTGTATCCTGAACTTCTATGAACGTAATACTTGAGTGGCAAGTATTCGGCTCCAGAATAATAATATGACTTAGGGTTTTATGGCTTTCTTTATATACACACGTTTTTAGGGTAAACCCTAGCCAAAAACGTGTAGCCCTTTCCTAACCCACCAAGGATATTATTTTTCCTTTTATTTTCCTTGTTCTAGAATATTCGAGCACGGCAGGACCACGTATTTAATAACGAGGCTTCCTATTGTGGTATTAATTCGGAATGTGAATGAATTAATCCTTCCACAATAAATTACGGTTTATTCCACTAGAAAAACTGTAATTGCACTCCTCTGTTTAATTTCGAAATCATTCATTAAAAACTTATTTAACTCCCCATGTTAAGATTACAGACACCAATCAAATAAATTAAATTACTGACAATTTAATTCATCGACTAATTTAATCCTTTATACTTCCGCTTAACTTATTTCATGTGACGGATACAAAATCCACCTGCAGGGTTTTCACATGAAAACTTATAAGCATCCATAAAGGGGTATCATCAATCTCAAGGTCGAGACACGGATTCTATCAACTAATTGTTATTTCACAAATGCACTTTGCCATTATCCAATTTACCAGGAATACATTAACTCGCAGTTGAGTCGTACCTTTTAATAAATCAAAATAATAAACGAAGCACATTGATCACAACAATCATATCAAGATTAAGAGTATAAGAACATTTAATGAGCTAGAGAGGTAGTTTTATATATTCAAGACAAAACACTTATCTCTACTTGGTCCGTCCAATACACACAAAAATGTACTAGCATAAGAAGTTGGAACATAACCATTCCCATAATCAAGATAGATTATATTTTAATCTTATGCTACAATCATCAAGATACTTTGCCCAGCCATCTTTGATTGTGAACATTAACTTTATAACTTATAAGAACCGACAATTTAATCTTCCGCGCATGAGCTAAAACTCCATACACTAAATCGTCTACTATATAAGTAAAGGGCACACATGAACAAATGATCTACTTAAATTAAGACTTTATTGAATTGAATAAATAAATAAACAATTGTTTCAAAAGAAATAAAAAATAATACTATAATCAAACCGCATGGTTAATGGTATATCCTAACATTAATGAGGTAATTAAATTTCATATTAAATACTATGTTATAGTAGCATTTCAAGGTGAATATTTAGAGAATCAATGACAGATGTTTGAGCTTTCATTCCGAGGCTTTTCGGCTTCCTTATTAACTGACCTCTTTTTTTTTTTTGGCTTTTTATCTTTTAAACATAAAAAGTATAAAGATTTAATATTCTTAAATGCCTTTCTCTTTTAATTGGGCAATGAATGTGGACAATTATAAATTTAATGATAGAGTAAGTTTAATTTTTAGCAATTATTTTGAGGGTAATATAAGATGAAAAAGTCCAAAAAATTGAGAAAAAAGATAACTATGAATGGTGGCCATAGAGAGGTGCCACATCACTTTGTCATTGCCTAGCTTTATATTATATATAGATGATTAGGTGATTATTAGACTATATTTTAAGACGTAAGTATTTGTAGGTTACCTCATATGCTTGGTGTTAAAAGATAGACGGTATTGTAATAGGCTTTAAATATTTCTAGGTTACATCATATGTTTGGTGCTAAAGGATGGAATAAGAATATTAAACTATAGTAAAATATTTATTTCAAGACCACGAGTATAGTAAATGTTGGATAAAACTATAATCCTGAAGAATTTATCCAATATTTAAGGTTTGATTTCTAATTAACTGATAATTAATAGATATTAATAAATTAGAATATATTCATATTTGATAAAATAGTTGTTTCCACTAATATTTATAGATAACAAATGAATTTCTTATTTGCTTTTGTATTCAAGTACTTAGCTTTATATAAAAATAATACAATTTACAGGCACTTCTCTACATATACAAGCCATAATATACACACACTTTCTTACAAATGATGACCCAGAATGTATAGTTTGTATTCATGTCTTGATTTTCTTATAATCAAATATTTTGGTCTCTTTTCATCAGACAGTAGTAAAGATCTAGTCTAATTAACTCGACTGAGTACTCAAATGTTGGCGTGAATTGTACTTCACAATTGTAATGCAGTTCCATTGTCGAAAAGACTGATTTTCTTATCTCTTTAGCCGGTTCAGTGAATTGATTTGTGTCCCCTAGAAGGAGTTGTTATAGCATTTTCTCACACAAGTGGAGAGGCAAGTAAAGAGAACAGTTGTTCATCAACCAACGAACACAAAAAGTTACTCAATCATCCATGGATTAGACGATTAATTCACATCGAAATGAAAGAAGGGAGAAGTGGGATATAGTTATGTATGAGGGAAGGATGCTATGAAATGATTTGTAAACTTGTTCGTATGTTTAGGTCTTTTTATTTGTATAGAAGTGTTTCTTGTTGTAATACCGTAATTGCCCTTTGACAGGATTAACTGGTCTCTTTGCATCGGTAACAACCATTAGTAAAAGGACCAAAATCATACACTTTGATTAATTAAAGGTTGAATGTGGGAAGTCAAATATCAAAGGCACCAAAACCATAATAAGGCCATAACACAGGGATGAAAACATTTATTTTCCCAAGCATTTATTTGATGGATAGAACGCGCCAGTTTTCATTGTAGTGTTATCTTGCTTTGAATGGTGTTAACTAATCGCCGGTTCTAGTTAATTGTCGTTATTAGGTTCCAGTTTAATTTGAGAAAGATGGGTTGAGATTTGAAAATCATCTAGGCAACTTTTATCCCTTTAGTTGAGAAAATCGGGGTTAGCAACTAATTTGGTGAAAACACTAAAAAGGAACTCGGGTAATTGCGATTGTATAGAACTTAGAACAATATATTATTATTCAGAATCAGGATAATCAAAGCCATCTATCATGATATCATAACCCTTGTTTCCAAACAACAACAAGAGGGGAAACCACATGTTGTTTCCCATTTGTCCAAGTTAACTTTCCCACTTCCACCACAGAGTTTAAAGTTGTCACCGCCAATTTCTCAGCCTTAATTTGGACCACATAACTTTGTTTCTGACCCCTTTCTTTAAAATTCATAACCGTTGGCGTTACCGTTACAGTCGCACCTTTAGGATTTGTCACTGATACTGTGTAGGTCGATGGAGCTTCGCCAACATGTGTCACAGTCCTTGTCACTTGTACTATTCCCATAGTTTGTGCTTCCATCGAATCAATAACTACTGAGATTGCCGGATAATTCAAATTCCACGGCTTATGATGCTTCCCCATGCACCTCCCTGGTCTCTTAGCAATCTGTCTAATATCCCTACCACTATAATTAGACGCACATAAAAAGTTCAAATAATCGTCGACTGTTATGTCATAAACCAGTCCAGGATCAACAGCTTTTTCGGGATCGACGTGTCCTGCACCCATGTCCAACATCGTTGAAATGTTATAGGATTTTTCATCTAGTAATGGATTGCCTTGTTGATCTTGGATGTATGCAGTTGTCATGAGAGCTGAGCGAATCATTGCTGGTGACCAGTATGGGTGAGCTCCTTTGAGTAAAGCCGCTAAACCGGATACATGTGGACAAGACATGGATGTTCCTGAAGCAATATTGAATTCAGTGCGGCGCGTGTCAGATGATAGCTCAGTAGGTGCTAGACCATCCGGCCAAGCTGCTAAGATATTCACTCCAGGCGCGATCACATCCGGCTTGAGAACAAAACCAGACTCTGCACTAGGTCCTCTTGAAGAGAAAGATGCAACTACAGGCGCCGGTTTTACCCCAACTTGTGTATCATAGAAAGTCATAGTGGCTGTTGGATTGTCATTGGAGTTGATGTAATCGCGAATGAGGTTACCGGCTGACTCGGTAACCCCGAGACCAGGAATCAAGTGTGCATCTGCAATTAGGCCTTCTCCCATGGGTGCTACATTTGCTACAACTACTCCAACACCACCAGCGTCCTTCACGATCTCTCCTTTTGACACTCTTGGAGTGCCACCACGATCGCAGACCACAATCTTCCCACGTACACATTCTTTATCTAGAGAATCAGGCATGCATGTTGCTGCAGAGAAGCTACTAGAATGCCTAGCACCATTTTTTAAACCCACTGAAGCATTTCCACCATATACTAAAGGTAAATGATGAAAAGGATCACCTCTATATAATGATGCGCCAGTGATTCTCTTGCCATTTCCAAGGACAAGATCAGCAGGGAACTTTCTATCAATTGTGCTAGCTCCTACGGTTGTAATCCATGGAGCTACATTCGTCACCGTCATCGGCCTAGGACCTTCGTTACCTGCTGAAGCGGAGATAAAAACGCCCTTCTCCATCGCTCCAAATGATCCTATTGCTATGGGATCGAGATTGTAAGGAACAGCACCACCACCTACGGAGATTGAAATAATGTTGACACCATCATCCACAGCTTTATCAAATGCCGCTAAGATGTCGGAATCCATGCAACCCCTTTTCCAGCAAACCTTGTAGGCAGCAATTCTCGCCTTGGGTGCTATACCCACAGCAACCCCTTTAGCGAATCCCATTAAAGAAGCATCCCCAACCGCTCTGCCAGCTGCAGTCGACGCTGTGTGTGTTCCATGCCCGTCGGTGTCTCTGGCGGACTTTACATCGGCAGAGGAATTCATCATCCCCATTTTTGCCACATAACCAGCTGTAAAGTATCTGGCTCCAATAATCTTTTTATTGCAATTAGCTGTTGTAAAATTTTGGCCTTGGGTACACTCCCCTTTCCAAAAGGATGGAATTGTTCCCATGCCTTGATCATGAAAACTAGGTCGTTCTGGCCATATACCCGTGTCGAGCACACCGATAACAACATTAGAACCGGAATCAGACTCGGTTACAAGATTAGACATCGGAGAAGCTGATGATGAGTCCAACCCCAGAAAGTGAGGTGAACGAGTGGTATGAAGTTGGCGAAGCTGGTCAGGTAAAACTGAGAGAACACCATGGCGATTTGCAAGTTCTTGGGCCTCTTCTGCGGTTAGTCTTGTGGAAAAGCCATGAAAAACAGTTTTGTACACATGAAGGAATTCCTCCTCATCATCAGTTGTGCTGGATTTAAGAGGATTCCAACTTAGGCTTCTAAGGGTGGAACTATACCACTGCTCAACATCAGAAAAAACAGAAGGTTTCAAGTCATTTTGGACTCTAATTATGTAGGATTCTTTGTTTCCTGGGGTTATAGTAGCATTAGTGAGTGTTAAGAAGAAAGAATAAGTGAGAAACAGAGCAGCTTGAAGAGAGTGACATCGACTCATTTGGGGCTTACTAAAGGAAAAGAGGGAGTTCACAGTTTCTATACTTGGGTCCCAGCTACCTTAGGAGTATATACTTATAGAAGATCTCAGAGAAGAGTTATAAATTGAAAAAGAAAACGCCTACTGCCTGCAAGCTTAGCATGACGAAAGACGAGGAAAAAAGCATGAACTTTTGTGGTACCCAAAAATAAAGCTTTCTCACTAAGGAAGCGGAGTTCTCTAGCAGTTTTTTTTTTTTTTTTTTTGGGACTAGTAATAATTAGTCTTCTTTAATTTTGTATGTCTTTTTGCTACCGGTTTTTCATATTCTCTTTAAAGGTGCAGAAATTGGTAAAACGATACCTCCTACAAAACGGTGAAAGATGTTCTTATCACAATTGAAGCAATTTATCCTTATCTTCATAATCTGTAAATCTCAACATTTTCGTCCAGCGTGATTATCGAACTATATTTCGGTCAAAGGAACTTTTATTAGAATTTCAATTTATTTGTTTGGTTTTGACTTAACACAAAATTTAAGTAAAAAAAAAAAATTGAATTTTATGATCTTAAACTAAAATATATAGTATGTACCAAAATGGTTTTAATCTTGCGATCTTAAGTCATGTATAAAGTTGGAAGTAAAGAGTAGTCAAAAAGATAAAATAGATTCTTTTTAAAACAGACTAAAAAAAAATAAGACAAACAAATTAAAACAAAGGGAGTAATCTATATATAATATAAAGTTAGGCATAGATAAGGTGATGTGGTACCTCTCTATGGCCAACATTCCTATTTATCTTTTTTTTTTTTCATTTTTTTGGCATTTTTCACTCATTATTTCCATTTAATTGTTACTTACATATCTATTTATCTATCTATACTATTTTAAAAGCATGAATATAAATGTTGATTAACCAAAATATCCTTTAAATATTGAACGGCCCCTAATGACTTCTAATCCTTTTTTTTTTTTTTAAACATACTTCATAATTCATAAACCTAAAAAAACTCAAAACACGTTAGGAATACTCTTTTGAGAAATAATCCTACTATTACTAGGAACCTAACTAACTATAATTACGAAATATTTCACGTGCATTGGATAGATGTGCAAGATCCAAAAGCAATTGCTTTGGAATTTTTTCGCCTATTATAAATGCTAAATACATTTTTTATTAACATTTTAAAAATATTTGACATTGAGGGCAGTAACATACAAGTCGATCGGTGGAAATTAAACTAAATTGTAATATTCAAAAACTAAATTTTTCTTCAAATAAATAAATTATATATTAGATAGAATTGTAATATTTGAAAGTTCTTTTAATATTTGGACGTTCAACTAAAAAATAGAATCCTAAAGCTAAGCATACAAGTCGATCGGTGGAAATTAAACTAAATTGTAATATTCAAAAACTAAATTTTTCTTCAAATAAATAAATAAATAAATTATATATTAGATAGAATTGTAATATTTGAAAGTTCTTTTAATATTTGGACGTTCAACTAAAATATAGAATCCTAAAGCTAAGCATACTTGACTTTGTTTTTAAAAGTTTAAGTTCGTTCAGGACTCTTCCTTCTCAGTATTGGATAATTTGATCATATACGAGTATTACTTTGAGTTATTATGTAATCTAAATGAGAGTTACGTTGAAAGTTAAAATTTTTGTTAGCAAATAATCCGAAATTTTGTTAACAAATGAATCTTCAAGGTAGATTATTGATTGATTGTATATATATATACGTGCAATTATAATCAACTAAATATCGATTTTCAATTATTAATGTGCAACGCACATTCGTAGAGACCCTTTATTGTTTATTAATTTGGTCAAAACATAAAAGAAAAGGACACTCCTGGAATAATACAAATTAAGATGAAAAATCGTATCCTATTGGGAATTGAACTCACGATACACATTTGGATAAAAATCTTGAGCATGTCTTTAAATTGTAATAGTTTAAATTTAAGTTTTGTTTAGTTTGGCTTTGAAACTCAAGGTAGTCGGCTTAGTAGGGCTTACAATCTTCTATTTGTGTATATTACACGAGTATTTTTTATGCTAGGACTCTTATTTTTATTTTCTTTTTCATGTTTAAGTCATACAATTACGTCTGCACATCAATTTTTCTTATAGATGTAAATATCCCTAGGCAACCTTGATTATGAGGTCCTCTGATATTCAACTTAAATTTTTTGAAGAATCTACACAATTTATTGCGACTTTGAAAATATTTGGAGCGTCTTTGGTTGGAAACTGTAATTACTTTTGCTTAATTATTAAGGAGATCTATAATAAATTTATATAATTACAAATAATATTATCAGGACTAATACTTTTTACTATGATTGATACTGACTGAGAATAACGTGCAACTGCACGTTAATAGAGACTAGTATTATTTTAAAAGCATGAATATAAATGTTGGTTGACCAAAATATCCTTCAAATATTAAACGACTTTTATACCCTTTTAAGTTGAAATTTCTCTAAACAATTATTTCATATTGGATAAAATTGTAATATTACTTTTGTCCTAAAATTTAGGACTTTGGATTCAACCGAAAATGAAAACACGAATATAAATATTGGTTGACCAAAATATCTTTCAAATATTCTTTCACAAAAACTCACAAGGAAGGACATAATTGAAAATACTACATATCAGGATGAAGAGTTGAAATGGAATAGGTTTCTAATCCTATTTCAAATAAAATACTGTTATCAATTTACGTGTGCTGCTTTTCTAAAAACAATCGATTTTTAAAAAAGTAAATTATAAAAAGAAATTGATTGGATTTCTTCTTCAAAATTTTGGAGGAAACAACACGTAAGAATACCCCAAAATGTTTCAAATCCTATTTCTTTTTGTAAGTAGATTCTTTAGTATTTACATTTTTCTAACCGTATTTCTTTTACTACAATTATACACAAGAAGCTCTATTTATCACAAACTTTGAAATTCAATAACTAAAAAGCATTATTGTTCCTACGTATATTCTAAATTATAAATAATAAGCAGTTGTTTTCATATTTTAATTTTAATTTGTCCAATAACTTGCAGTAATGTTAAAGACACCCGTGCAATTATTAATTAAAAAGTATCTCGAATCGTTCGTAAACAGACGACCGTCGAAGCCGAGGCCAAGGATGTCGACGTGATAGTTGGAGATACGGGTGAATTCCTTTGCTTTGGAATTGGGTCGCATAATGAAATTCAATCGAGTAGTGGATAAAAAAATTGGAGCGGGTGTTTTTATTTTTGAGCTGGCACATGTCATTCCATTAAAAATAAGGGTATATCAGTGTTAAAGTATAAAATGAGGGGTATATTTGGAACAAAAGTATGATGAGGGTATATTTAAACCATTTCTAATAGAACAAGGGTATATTTGGCCCTTTTCAGTAAAATAAATGTACATAATTATAAACGGAAAAGGGCCAAAATTACCCCTGAACTTTGGGAAATAGTTCATTCGTACCCTTCGTTATACTATAGGGCCAATTATACCTTTACCGTTATACTATAGGACTAATTATACCCTTACCATTATACTATAGTCCAGATATACCCTTACGTTAAATGGTCTGCCACGTGGCATCATCCTAGACGCCCAGCCTATTTTCATCCCTAAATAATTTTTTACCCACCAACTTAACCTGACCCGACCCGAATATAATTTTTTCGCCCAACCCATTTTCTTTTCTCCTTCTTACTCTCTTCTTCTTCCTCCATGTCCACCATCTCCGATCCCTCACTCCAGCTCCTTCTTACCCACCTACGTGGACTGCCACCATGGAATAAAACATACCTCATCCCTTGATTATAACCATTATCTTCTTCTCCATTTTTAAAGAACCCTCGAGTCCTTCAATTTCATCCCCACAGCTCCCGTCCTTCTTTTTGTCAAGGAGTAACAAGAGATTCTTTTAATCAAAATTTTATCTCCAAATTCTTTCTTGCTTCCACTAACTAGTCGTAGGTTCATTGCACCTGATGCCTTGCAGAACTTGAAAAACATATCATCAAATTGAAGCATTTTTTCTTTTTCGAGAATAAAATCCAAGCTTTCCAAATTCAGATTCCATTTAGAGGGTAAAAAAAGACTAACATACAGCAATGAACAAATAAAATTGACAAAGCATGAATTATCCATGTATACATGCATTTTCCATTTTCAATTTGACAATAGAAAATGATCCTCAAATTATTTTTCCACTCAAATCCGGCATCTTTCACGCAGATTTACATTTTAATATAAAATCAATATCCTTGAATCTCTCTTATCAATGAGTTTGGGAAAATTTGGTGCAACGGAGATCCTTATTCTATTTCTCTTCCTCGCCATTATAATTGGGTTCTACTTCTTTACTCTCTTTCTAGTTTCTATGAGTTACTTCGGCTGATTCTTCTCGTATGCTCACTTGGGTCTAGACAATTTACTAGGTTTGTTCAGTCGACATCAGACTTCAACCTATTTTTTTTTGTTGAATTTGGACTTTGAGGAAGTGGTTAATGGAGATGATTATCAAGAAGAGCTTGAAATCGGCGGAGCTGCGGCAGGGTCGTGGTGTAGGGAGGTTTCCAGTGAGGCTGAAATTCAACCATCGAATGACACAGTGAAGAGTTCTTTAAAGATGTTGGGAAAAAAGAAAATGGGTTGGATGAAAAAATTATATTCGGGTCAGGTTGGGTTAAATTGGTGGGTAAAAAATTATTTGGGAGTGAAAATGGGGCAAGTGGTTTCGTGCCTGATGATGCGCGTGGCCGGCATCGTTTAACATAAGGGTATATCTCTGACTACATAAGATAACAAAGAAGTATAATAATGGCCATAAGATAACAAAGGGTATGAATGAACTATTTCCCAAAGTTCAGGAGTAATTTTGACCCTTTTCCGAATTATATATATTATTATCTAATATTTCATATGTCCCAATTTATATGACACTCTTTCTTTTTTAGTTAGTCCCAAAAAGAATGACATTTTCTATATTTAGTAACAATTTAACTTAAAGTACCCATTGTAGGGATTTAGTAGCTCAGTTGGTTGGCTACCTGAACTCTCACCTTGTTGGTGAGGGTTCGAATCCCTACATTGTAATCCATTTTCCCATTTCCCCTTCCCCTCCCCCCTATGTAATAAAAACAATTTTGAAAAAAAAAAAAAAAACTTAAAGTACCCATTTACTCTTAATGAAATGATTTACAGCTAAACAAATATCTATCACATCTCATTTTTTACCACAAGTTTCAAAAGTCTTCATTTCTTTCTTAAACTCTATGTCAAGTCAAAGACCCCACATAAATTGGGACGGAGGGAGTATTTTTTTACTATGATTGAGATTGTGTGGGAATAACGTGCAACTGCATATTTATAGATACTAGTATATTTATAAAGCCCAAAATTCATTATTACAGGAGAAATACAGTTAATGTGTCACGACCCAACCCCGTAGGCCGTGACTAGCGCCCGAACTGGGCGCCCGTACGCACCAAAAGCCACAAATAATAACTCAGATATTTAGAGAGATTTGGGCAGAGTTTCCTCTGTTTTTCTTACTAACCAAAATTTACTCCGCACACAGAAAATACCAACAAAGGCCACACAAAACATAGCTATATACATATATATATATAGGCGAGCCGACATGCCGCGGTGAATAAACCGCCCAAACGTACAATACGTGCATATAGTCACGTACATAACCACACCTATATACCTACGTAGTAACAAAGTCATATGACGGACAGGGCCCCGCCGTACTCGAACAAATATACATGAATGTAACAAAAGGTCGTACTCAAAATGCGGGCTCCGGACAAGGGAGCACTCCAAAATACCGAACAAAACCAAAGCCGGCGGCTCGCTCAAACGTGTATCGCACTGCAAGCGGCATGAAACGCACCCCGAAGAAAAGGGTCAAGACGAAAGTGTACTGAATATGTAAAGCATAAAATACAGTAAACAGAATCATAACTGGGCTGGGGTTCGCAGAACACATATAGTATCAACAAAGATCAGAAGATAGAAAATCAGAAAACTTGCCTTTGAATCATATGTCATGTATGTCCGTGTCATGTCATGATATCATCACATATACACACCGTGTCCGGTAAAATATTATATACATACCGTCATACATAGTCGTCACATAGTCACATGTATACATACATACCGTACCCGGCCCTCTAATGAGGGACTCGGTGAATTGTCGCATGCGTACCGTACCCGGCCCTTTATGAGGGACTCGGTCGTACCCGGCCCTTTCGGGACTCGGTGAGTAATCACATCATTGTATACCGTACCCGGCCCTTTCGGGACTCGATCGTACCCTACTTTTCGGGACTCGGTGAATAAATCATATAAGCATCACGTATAGTACTCATGTAATCATATGCATATAACAGTTAAATAATCGGACTACTTCCCAGAACTCGAGGACCAAATGTGTTTACCGACGTCCAAAAGTGCATAAGCAAGTTTCAGATTGATCGGGATTAGTAAGTGAGAGTTTTGAGTTTCTGCGGTCGTTTACGTGTCAAAGTATGTCATACAACTATCCTTTTAATAATTCAGATAATAACCAAGAGCTTTCTTTAAGTTTCGCTTAAGTACGTCAAACAGTGCATCACAAGGGAATCTCGAGATACGTGGGCCCACCTCGGTCAAGTTGAGGCGGCGTACCCAAATTATGACCATTAGGCCTGATGGAGTCACGCACTAAAGATTCAAGGCCATCTAATTCCCTTTGGACAAGTACCAATTGTTTAGACGATCATTTGAACAAAACATGAGTTTCTTAGTTCAATTCTATTGAATGAAAAAGGATCAAATTCAAACTCGGGTTTCTAAGAGTAGAGTCGTCCCCTAAGCTCGTATCTTGGCCTAACACACTTAGGACATGCCAAAGGAAGGAAAGGAAGTGCTTTACATACCTTTTATGCTCCTTACGCCTTTCCAAATTCACTTCCCGTTTCGCCAAAAAGCGCAAATGGTCACATTGACCATTACTATTCATGAGACTTACAATTTCCAAGCTTAACCAATATTGTTCTATAACAATTTGGGCAGCATCTCCCATATACATATAACATCCCCGAGATTCAACTCGGCTCATTTCAACAACAACCAAACCAACAACCAAGTTACAACATCAACAATCAACTCAAACTACATTCTAACATTAGTAGCTCTTTTTCTACATAATTCAACAACATTCATAATATTCCAATATCTTATCTCAACTACTTACATTCAAACCGATATCGACGTCTATACATTCGACTACTAATTCAAAACCATTCAAACATTATTCAAGAACATTTCAAATAATTCACACAATTTTCCAAACAACTCAAACCATACTCCAACTCACCCGAATTCATCTCCAAACCCAAGAACCACACCAAACGTATTCTTTCCTTCCAATTTCATAATTTACAACATCAATCCACGCATTAACAATATGATTCTCCTAACTACAAAATTACATAAAATTCGCATAAATCTCCAAATCACCCCATAACCAACATAACATTATTTTGAACCGTCAAACTTGCGTTTTTCATCATAGAGTCCATAACGTCAACAACTAAAACGCTAACGACAATTTATTCATTCACAAATACACAAAGGGGCCATTCGGCCAACACCCAATACACATACAAAAATGATTTTCAATCTTTTCTTCACTCCACAACAATCAAAACATGCTAACTAACATTAATTCATTACTTCCAATCCCACACACATGCACGACCAACACACTCCTACACGGCCTCAACTTCAATTTCATTTCTATCATGAATTTCTTCCATTTTAGAATACAACAACACATATAAACCATCTATAGCACAAGAAAACAAGATTAAACTCACCTTTCTTCTTCAACCTCTTAACTTGTCCAAAGTTGGCCGACGATGAAAACGAGCAATCCAACGCTCCAAACATCACTTCCACGTTATTGAGCACTCTTGAATTAGCAATTTTGCTTGAAGAATTTATTTTTTTCTTGAACAATTCTTGATCTCTCTCTTAAATCTCTCTTGGCCGAATATGGCCCTTATTTTTCTCTCAAGTTTTTCTTGAAAATTCTAGATGGAGAAGATGATGAAAATGACTCCTTAAGTCATCTTTTATTGCAAATATTAGCCAACCATGTGGCCATGGCCCACCCCCAAGGTGGCCGGCCACATGGCCCCTAATTTTCTTTTTCTTTTTTTTCATTTTTCATGAACTAATTTGCTTTCCAAAATTTAGAATTCTTTCCAAAAATACAATTTGACCCCAATGTTTCCCTAATATTTCCATGCCAATAAAATCATACACGACTTAAGCCTTCACAATATACAAAATAAATCTCCACTTCATATCTCGGCTAATCTTGTTCCCAACTTATCGTGGTTAACCCGGATTATCCCGACGTTCAAAATACGGGATATAACATCCTTCCCCCCTTTAGAACATTCGTCCTCGAATGTTCAACTAGTCTTATAAAGTCGGAGAAGTATCTCGGGGTTCCCTTTAGTGCCATAATATACAATCTCATTTACCGATAGTATTCCTCTGTTATTTTATGCTTTAACTTCTCAAATTGTCTCTTCTCCATTTTCATTCCGTCACAATACTTTAAGAAGGCCACGTCTTTAGTGCGTAACATCCTTACCTTAGGACAATGTAACAAAGTTCATGACACATCTTGAGTTAGACTCCTCCTCCTTCAAGATCCCTACGACTCGTTTTTCAGCACTATTTCAATTTCTATCTTAGCTTTCACCCTTTTCTCGTTGGCTCTGTATCTTATAAACTCGTCCCGGCAAGGAGCTTTACCTGTGGCCCGAGTACCCGTATCCAATATTTTGTAGTATCGACTGACTCTATTCAACGGTTGTATTTCTCGTACCCACTTCCCCCCTTTTGGGGTGTACTTATCGTTACCTAATCATACTTGCCCTATATCCATATCCGCTAATCTCAGTCAAGCAACACTTTTGTGCTGACACTTTAATTCTCGTGCTGTTAACCCTTTCATTTTTCTTCCTGTTTCCATGTATTATTGTATCAACATTTCCTAAGTTTAACTTGTCGTGAAAACAACATCTACTTGCTTGAAACATTTGCGCCAGTTATTTTTCTTTTCAATTGAACTTCGTTATCCTGTCCGATTAACACCTTCCGTATGCCGTCACGTTGACTGCCGGAATACGCTCACCCGCTAACATAGTCATGCACGGAGTATCACACGCTTTCCTGCACATCTACATATTTGCCAACATCCCACTCTCGAAGGATTTCTAAACACTACCCAAATCCACCCTAATTCCAGAACTGTGACGCCTCTTTTTTTTTTTTTTTCCCGGTCTAGTCCTCTCCGGCTTAGGCGACCTCTTAAAATTTTCGTCTACCCAGTACATTCTAAATCTCTTTAAACTACTCTAGCTCTCCACTTACTTTTCCGGCTGAAATTGTAAGACTTTCAAAAACTTCCCAGGGGGGTCACCCATCCTGGAATTTCCCTCACTCTAGCACGTTTAACTTCAGACCTTCGATGAAATACGAGGCTCTAACGCCGGTATAATCGCGTTCTCTTCACCGCATGACCTTCGTCGCGTAACTTAGAGTAAAGCAAAGTCTTGACAAGTTTCCGGACGCCCTCGTGACACAATTACCATTTTGCCCTTCACTCGATTTTTCCTATTCACTCTTACTTATGGGTAAAACCATCCTTCGTCTTAGTCTCCCGGGTCGCCAATAGCGACGGATACACCTTAACCGCTGTTATTTATACATACTCAGTTATCGGCTTCTAAATTTCTACCCATCGCGTCGATTAACATTCACACACGTAATTGTACATACATACATAAAAATATTATAATAAAGGCTCACATACCCGTATCCACATCCGGTGTCGCCCCCGGTCCCCGCCGGCTAGTCGAGAGGATATATGCGGTTCGAAGAACCGCGAACCGGAGGCCCCGCCACGACTCGCCGCGGCCCGCCGGTGCCGGCATATCCCCCCTCGGGGCGCCCGTACGGCATTCCCGCACAATATGGCACCGGACGGCCGCAAAAATAACAAGCATCAGTGGCAAAACGACACTCCCCAAAGTGAGGCCTACCACAACGAGAACACCGGGGCAAGGGTGGCCTCGACTGACCCGAACTCCTGCGTGTCTGTGAATCTGAAGCCCTGGAGCTCTGTCCGACTCCTGAATACCCAGTGCTGTCAAATCTCCCATCTGGGAACCGCGGGGGTGCGCTCTGCGCGGGCTGGGAAGAAGACCCAGTTGTCTTGTCGCGGCCCCGCGCCTCGAATTCCCCCGAATATCCACCGATCTAGCCCTCGGGCCGGCCCCGGCCATAACTCCTATCGGCCGGCGCCTCTCGTGTCGGTCCTCCACACCCCGGGCATATGCCCGTACCCGTGCAATATCCATGCCGGCCGGGAGGCCATCGCCATACAACCTGCTCATCGTATAATCATCCACCCCCATCACAACCGGTGCACTCGGTCGGGCCATGCCGCCCACAATATGAGGCGCGTATCTAGCCGAGAATCAAACTCAAGGCTATACTCCCGAACACTCCTACCGTCCCGCTCAACCGTAAGAATCCGTGAACTCGGGCTCGCCTCCTCCGGCGGCGTGGCCAAGAAAGGCCTCCACAAACTCATCCCATACCGCCGGAGGAGCATTCACGCCCCTCGATAACTCCCAGACTCGTACTCGCTACGGCTATATCATACAACCGATACGACGCAAACTCGACGTACTCCGTCCCGAAGCATTAATCAACCGCAGCGTGCGCCGCATCCGTCCGATGAACTCCTCGGTCCTCTTCGGCTTTGACCCGAAAAACTCGCGGACACGTGTCAAGAAATAGCGGGCCCTCTGACTGTCACGTCCGTCTACATAATCACCCCCTAATCCGTACCTGCGGGCCTGCCCCGCCACAATCCTAGTCAACAACTGGACCGCGTCACGCATGGCCCTATCCTCCGCCCCTACCTGGGGAGCTGGAGCCTCGGGGCCGGGGGGGGGGCCGCTGTCCCCGCGCACCGCCGTCGCTCCGTGTCCCTCCGATGGCGACGGGCGGGCGACCGACCGACCGGCACAATCCCCGCCGGCCGGGGTATGGCCCCGGTAACTCGGGCCCGACCGGTCTCTCCCCGCAAACTCGCAGACTTGCTTTCCTTCGCGCCCGTTGCCTTTCTTGGAGGCATCGCCGAAAACATAACAGCTTTGCAGAGGAGTCATCCCGATAATACCGCTCTATCGCACGATCTAAGATCGAAGGAAGGTAGTATCCTAAATGTCTCGTAGCCTCGTTTATAGACGTGGTGCACAACACACCGATAAACAGGACTCTACTAGACACGGTCTGTAGACATTCCGAGGACTAACCGCTCTGATACCACTTTTGTCACGACCCAACCCCGTAGGCCGTGACTAGCGCCCGAACTGGGCGCCCGTACGCACCAAAAGCCACAAATAATAACTCAGATATTTAGAGAGATTTGGGCAGAGTTTCCTCTGTTTTTCTTACTAACCAAAATTTACCTGCACACAGAAAATACCAACAAAGGCCACACAGGGCCAACATAGCTATATACATATATATATATGGCGAGCCGACAAGGCCGCCGCGTGAATAAACCGCCCAAACGTACAATACGTGAATATAGTCCGTACGTACATAACCACACCTACGTACATGTCTGCATACTTACAGAGTAACAAAGTCATATGACGGGACAGGGCCCCGCCGTACCCTGAACAAATATACATGAATGTAACAAAAGGCTGTACCAAAATCTGGGCTCCGGACAAGGGAGCACTCCAAAATAGCTGAACAGGGAACCTAAGCTGGCGGCTCGCTCAAACGTGTATCAGCACCTGCGCGGCATGAAACGCAGCCCCCGAAGAAAAGGGGGTCAGTACGGAAAGTGTACTGAATATGTAAAGCATAAAATACAGTAAACAGAATCATAACTGGGCTGGGGTTCGCAGAACACATATAGTATCAACAAAGATCAGAAGATAGAAAATCAGAAAACTTGCCTTTGAATCATATGTCATGTATGTCCGTGTCATGTCATGATATCATCACATATACACACCGTACCCGGCCCTCTAGTGAGGGACTCGGTAAAATATTATATACATACCGTCATACATAGTCGTCACATAGTCACATGTATACATACATACCGTACACTAACGAGACTCGGTGAATTGTCGCACGCGCCCGTACCCGGCCCTTTATGAGGGACTCGGTCGTACCCGGCCCTTTCGGGACTCGGTGAGTAATCACATCATTGTATACCGTACCCGGCCCTTTCGGGACTCGGTCGTACCCGGCCCTTTCGGGACTCGGTGAATAAATCATATAAGCATCACGTATAGTACTCATGTAATCATATGCATATAACAGTTAAATAATCGGACTACTTCCCAGAACTCGAGGACCAAATGTGTTTACCGACGTCCAAAAGTGCATAAGCAAGTTTCAGATTGATCGGGATTAGTAAGTGAGAGTTTTGAGTTTCTGCGGTCGTTTATGTGTCAAAGTATGTCATACAACTATCCTTTAATAATTCGATAATAACCAAGAGCTTTCTTTAAGTTTTCGGCCAGTACGTCAAAAACAAAGGTATCCATCACAAGGGGAATCTCGAGATACGTGGGCCCACCTCGGTCAAGTTGAGGCGGCATCTAAATTATGACCATTAGGCCTGATGGAGTCACGCACTAAAGATTCAAGGCCATCTAATTCCCTTTGGACAAGTACCAATTGTTTAGACGATCATTTGAACAAAACATGAGTTTCTTAGTTCAATTCTATTGAATGAAAAGGATCAAATTCAAACTCGGGTTTCTAAGAGTAGAGTCATCCCCAAGCTCGTATCTTGGCCTAACACACTTAGGACATGCCAAAGGAAGGAAAGGAAGTGCTTTACATACCTTTTATGCTCCTTACGCCTTTCCAAGTTCACTTCCCGTTTCGCCAAAATCCGCAAATGGTCACATTGACCAGCTACTATTCATGAGACTTACAATTTCCAAGCTTAACCAATATTGTTCTATAACAATTTGGGCAATCTCCCCTATACATATAACATCCCCGAGATTCAACTCGGCTCATTTCAACAACAACCAAACCAACAACCAAGTTACAACATCAACAATCAACTCAAACTACATTCTAACATTAGTAGCTCTTTTTCTACATAATTCAACAACATTCATAATATTCCAATATCTTATCTCAACTACTTACATTCAAACCGATATCGACGTCTATACATTCGATTACTAATTCAAAACCATTCAAACATTATTCAAGAACATTTCAAATAATTCACACAATTTTCCAAACAACTCAAACCATACTCCAACTCACCCGAATTCATCTCCAAACCCAAGAACCACACCAAACATATTCTTTCCTTCCAATTTCATAATTTACAACATCAATCCACGCATTAACAATATGATTCTCCTAACTACAAAATTACATAAAATTCGCATAAATCTCCAAATCACCCCATAACCAACATAACATTATTTTGAACCGTCAAACTTGCGTTTTTCATCATAGAGTCCATAACGTCAACAACTAAAACGCTAACGACAATTTATTCATTCACAAATACACAAAGAGCCATTCGGCCAACACCCAATACACATACAAAAATGATTTTCAATCTTTTCTTCACTCCACAACAATCAAAACATGCTAACTAACATTAATTCATTACTTCCAATCCCACCTACACATGCACGGCCAACACACTCCTACACGGCCTCAACTTCAATTTCATTTCTATCATGAATTTCTTCCATTTTAGAATACAAAAACACATATAAACCATCTATAGCACAAGAAAACAAGATTAAACTCACCTTTCTTCTTCACCTCTTAACTTGTCCAAAGTTGGCCGACGATGAAACGAGCAATCCAACGCTCCAAACAACACTTCCACGTTATTGAGCACTCTTGAATTAGCAAGTTTGCTTGAAGAATTTATTTTTTTCTTGATCAATTCTTGATCTCTCTCTTCCTCTCTCTCTGGCCGAATATGGCCCTTATTTTTCTCTCAAGTTTTTCTTGAAAATTCTAGATGGAGAAGATGATGAAAATGACTCCTTAAGTCATCTTTATTGCAAATATTAGCCAACCATGTGGCCATGGACCACCCCAAGGTGGCCGGCCACATGGCCCCTAATTTTTTTTTTTTTTTTTCATTTTTCATGAACTAATTTGCTTTCCAAAATTTAGAATTCTTTCCAAAAATACAATTTGACCCCAATGTTTCCCTAATATTTCCATGCCAATAAAACCATACACGACTTAAGCCTTCACAATATACAAAATAAATCTCCACTTCATATCTCGGCTAATCTTGTTCCCAACTTATCGTGGTTAACCCGGATTATCCCGACGTTCAAAATACGGGATATAACATAATGTAGAGTCCAAAAGTCACAACCGGTTACATGGAAAAGTCCAAGCCTCTATGAAAAACCAAAACGTATCGAAACGTATTTACATCACAGTAATGTCATTCGAGTTCGCAACTTAAATGACCCAAAAAGTGTGATTTGGAACCAAAATAACCCAATTTTTTTTTTTTTTTTTTTTTTTACCAAACTACCTTTGGTGCACTAATTTAGTACGCAATAGGACTAAACTGCTCTTTTACAGTTAAGTCCTATTGCACACTAAATTAGTGCGCAATAGAGGTTAATAAAAACCCTACCAACTTCATTTTTCGGAGTTACTCTTCTTCACCTCCTCCATTTTCACTCTTTAAAAATACTTTAGCCCGCCCCCCCCCCCCTAAAAAAAAATCATGTCTCAAAGCTCTGAAATGTCAAAATTTTGCTATAGAACCCAATATTTGTGAATGTGGTCATTATTGTAAGCTAAGAACATCAAGGACCCAAGATAATCCGGGGCGTTGTAAAGTGTCCGAAGTAAGTGTTTTTACAATTTTTTAGAGTTTAAATTTTTTTCACATTATCTACATATTTTACTTTAAAAAACTGATTTTCTTTTAATGCTTATAGGATATGGCTTGTTGCAAACATTGTCACGACCCAATTTGACTAAGTCGTGCGGGTACCTACCTTTCCCACCTCGGTAAGAGAACCCTCAACCCAACAGAAATAAAGACATAAGTAAATGTCAAACCCTAACCTTATCAGGGTGTGATGGGCACCCGACCCTTACCTAGAGCCGAGCGAACCCTCAGACTCTTACTACATACAAAATCGCATCAACTTTTTTTTAAATCAAATAAGATAAAATACATAGTAAAAATTTTCAGCAATCTCCTTTCTCGTAGCCTTTAAATCGAACAAATCTATAATTATGCAAAGTTTCATTACATAACACGAACCGACATATCACCCGATGGAGTCGCGTACGATCGAAAATCAATACCCACGACGCCGTCTCCGCAAAGTCTCTAACATCCATCCGTAAAGCATATTATACAAACTCGACTCGGCAACACTCGGTGAGCAAGTGGAGTGCTAACCCAGCCTCGGAACATCTTCTCGTAATGGCCGCTAATCATCCGGGGAGTACCGCGCGGTATAAGCGCAGCCCCGAAGAAGAGGGGTCGACGAATATGTACCGAGTATGTAAGGGCATGAAATACAAGAACAACCGTAACCGGACAAAAGTCCGTAATCGGGTACAACATCTTAATACCAAAATACTTACTTATCCGACGCATCATATGTAAATATACCGATGTCATAGGACGGAAAAGTACGAGCCGTAAATAGATAAGTCATCTGTAGTGCGTATACTTACTTTCCAAAATACAGTACCGTGCATGCCAAAGATCATACGTCATCATATACATATACACATACGTATCCCGGCCCTTTAGTGGAGGGACGCGGTAGGAATCGTTGCGTATGCCAATATCATGTATCACATATGCGTATAATGTACTCCATGCATGCATACCCGTAGAACATCATACCGTGTATTGCCGCGAAACGTGCTCCCGATCCATGAATACATCACATGTACAAATAACGTGTCCCGCCCTCGAGTGAGGGACTCGAATATGTCACATATGCATAACGTGTCCCGGCCCTCGAGTGAGGGACTCGGTGAATAGAATCATATATGCCAACATCAACCGTCATGTATGCATGTAATGTGTCCCGCCCGCCAGCCGAGGGACTCGGTGATAACGTGTCCCGCCCTTCAATAAGGGACTCGGTAGAGGGATCCGGTCCGGATACGGCGCCATCATCATATAACATGTCCCGCCCTCTCGTGGGTCTCGGTGAACAATGCAAAGGAATGCGCACGAGAACATGTCCCTGCCCGGACTCGGAATAGACATACTCGGACATGCACGAGCAGTCGTGAGAAACCATATGCACACATACCAAAATCCGAAACCATATACACACATATCCGGACAAAACGAGACACACACACACACTTACCAACATCCGAAGACTCAATAGAACAATCACACTGCCCGTCGTCGACAACCAAAATATCGTAGTTACGTAAGATATTCCTATCGAATATTCGTAGCACATTATTCATAAGATTACTCACATCGGGATCCTTATATCGTATTGCATATCCGGATCAAATACTTTTACTGCAATACTTATTTCGAATATTCATGTCGAATGCTAATGTCGAATACTTATATCGAACTCTTACATCGCAATACTCATATCGAATACTCGTAGCGGAGTACTCATACGGGACATATATCAAAATATTCGTATCAAAATATTCATATCAAAATACTTGTATCATATACTTGTGTCAGAACACTTGTATCAAAATACTTACGTTAGAATGCTTATATCAAAATACTTATATCGGAATATTTATATCATAATAGTCAAAGCAAAACACTTGTATCGAATTTTCGTATACTTATACCGTAGAATACATACGAATCATAACAAACTCGAATGATAGCCAAAGTTTACCCTTAATTATTGTACGAAAATCGGCCAAATAGAGCAATACGCTTAGGTCTCGGAATTGCGGGCCCACCTCGGTTAAGTCGAGGTGGCTTACGTAAATTATGAACATTTGGCCTTATAATGTCATCTACGAAAGTTTAGGATAATCCAATTCCATTGGTGGAAGTTACATATGTTCAAACTCACTTTTCTTAACTAAACATAATATACCTAATTCAATTATACCGAATGAAAAAGGGTCAAACATAGGCTCGGATTTCTAAGAGTAGAATCGTCCCGAGGCTCGTATTCAAACCTATTACAACTAAGACATGCCAAAAAAGAAAGGGTAAGCCTTACATACCTTTTCCGTCGCTTACGCTTCTCCAAATTCAAGTTCCAAGTTCGCCAAAATCTACAATTTGGTCACATTTACCAAATATTAATCATAAAGCCTTAAGGATTCAATCTTAACCAATTCTTGCCTTAACCTTTCAAATAAATTCACTTATATTCGCCAAAATTTCGGCAGCATCTCCCTATACATATAACATCCCCGAGACTTAACTCGGCTCCAAATATCAACAACCCGACCAACAACAATACCAATAACATCGATCGAATTGAAACGCATTCTAACATATATTGTCCCTCTTTTCTATATAACATATCAACTTCCAATCTAACTTCGCATTTCCCAAACCAATATCGATGTTTTCATATTTATTTACTAATCCGTAACCATTCAAATACAATTCGGAAACATTTCATATCATTTCTACAAAATATTCACAAAATATACAAACTTTCCACCAAAGCCATAATGCATCCAAAACTTTTAATCTTTAACATACATATTCATAGCATGTTTCCATCTTCCAATTTCATCAACAATCATCATAATTTGCATCTTAACAATATCATTTCCATGTTTGCATAAACTAGAATAAAATCATATGATTTCCTACAACAACTTAACAATAGATTCTCATGCCAACTTAACCATTCTTCTTTCCTTTACATCACAATACCAACGGACGAATTTATATCGCTATTTTTCCCGTTCTAATTCGTTAAAACTTTAAATAAACTTGTTAGCAATGAAAAGGAGCCTTATCCATACCTTAAGAATTCAGCCACCACGTTATCACCCTCCTCCTTGGTTGATTTTTAACTCAAATTGAAGACAACGCAGCGTACAACACTTTTCCCTTCATGGGCTTCGGGATTCGGGGCTCGGATTTTGGTCAAAATTGATTTTTCTTCTCCAAGGCTTTTTTTCTCTTTATCTCCAGAATTTTCTGGTTGTTCCAGGTCTGAAAATGAGGAGGGAAGTGCTAAAATATCACTTATATAACATGGGTCATGGGCCTAACCCGGTTGGGCCCGAGTTGGCCTAGCCCACGCGACCTTTCGGACTTAAAACGTTCATATCTCCTTGTAAAGACGTCACCTTGGATCCCACGACCTATGGTTGGAAATCTAATTAAATTATCTACAACTTATATTTCTTGATATTTTTCCAAATTCCAAACTTATAATACCATTTTTGCCCCTCGAAGTCGGTCACCCAAAACATTTTCTTAAAAATATTCGTTTGGAGGGCTTCTACTTTGATTTGGCCCAACGGTCCTTCGTGAGTTGTGTTTAACTTCACATATGTGATTCATATGACTTTTCGATGTTCCAAAAAAATCTCGATGTGTGGGCCCCACCTCAAACTTACAAATAATCCGACGTTCAAAAATACGGGATACAACACTATCAACTTGAGTTTAAATTATGTAGCAACAACATGATTGTCAATTCAATTTTTTTTTGAGGAAGCACGTGTCACGCTCATGCTTTGAAAATGCGGGATATAACAGTAAATAAATAAATCATGCGGGAGAGAATAATTACATAAGTCTCACAATAATATATAATATCAATAGTGCGGAAATAAGGAAAACACCCCCAGGGTCTGGTCTAAGCCATACAAGAGCATCTAATGAAAATATACCACTCTGGAATATAATAATACATAAATCCATCTAGGTCTCAGAATAGAAAAATAAGACATAATAAGAGGAGTCTTCAAGGCAGCGAACGTCACGTGCTCACCCTGGAAAATCGATACTATGCTGATGGCAACAATCAGCCACGGGAGATGGAAGCAGACCCAACCTAAAACTTTGCATTCATAAAGGAATGCAAAGAAGTGCAGGTCAGTACAAAACCACAATACTGATAGGTATCATCGGCCAACTAAGCATAGCTAACATAATTCAGGCAATAAAGCAGGATAGGCAGATAAATCAACAAGTATAAGTCAATGCAATCAGAAACAGTATCCGTCGTCACCTAGGTTAAAGCATTTAAACCCAAATATGCCAAGTCTCAATATATATCCAATCCGAAATCAATCAACACAAGTACAACACCGAATCACCACAGTATAAGTCAAAATGCAATGCAATGCAATGCAGTGTAGACATGTACTCCGGACGAAAGTATCAACGTCCTGGTAGCACAACCCATGGGGGACCCGCGAAGTCCATGTTCTCACTCATCCACGACTCCGAGAAAATCATCAAACGTCGGACTCTCACATCACACAATCTATGATTTCGGGACAACCATCGGACACCGGACTATTCACATCACTCACACACAATCCACGATTCCGGGACAACTATCGGATATCAGATTACTCACATCACTCTCATGCAAACTGAGCTCAGCTCATCACAGTGTATCATCAAGTATCAACAATGTATCAACAATATATCATGAGAGATGTGAATGCGTGCGATGTATCAGTCAACATGAATAATCAGATCAATATCACAAGTACCAAACACGGGTATGCCAACAATATCATGAAAGACTATGCAAGTCATATAGAATACTATCCTCAAAATCAAATGCCAACAAGTAGAGCACCACAATATCATGAACAAGATATCTCAAAAGTCTCTAATATACACTATCGCTATGCGGCATCAAGCCCACAATCAATAGGACAAATCAATCACAACAAAACGGGGTGGCTAGCCCCAATCACACAACAGGGCCCAACCTAATACAATATCCAACCCAACTTCATACCCGAATGTTTACATGCTTTCTCCGATAATATAATCTAAATATATGTTTCACTATATGAAGTCTCAACAAGGGTAAGCCATAGCCTACCTGGATGGCCGAACTGCAAACACCAACAATCACTCCTTCGCTTTCCCCTTCCGCTGAGCCTCAAGATCAAAGAAGTCTAGGCATATTCGAAATCTAGATTAGAAATCATGAAGATCAATACTAATATCGCTATCATTCAATTTAGGTCAAATCCAACCCTAGAATTTGGGGAAAAGAGGCCCACAAGGTCAAAATGGGAAATTTGGGAGTAAAATATCAAATTAAGCACTAGGTGATCAAAACCCAACAACTAATTGCTCAATTAACTGAAGGATTAATCTAATTTCGAATTTCAAGTAAAACCTCCAATTTTGGGTATGAACCCTAACTTTCAGATTCAAGAATCCAATACTAATAATGGAAGATGTATGATTAACAACCCTAGATACATCATAATCTAGCACAAACTCTAACAATTTCATCATTAATAAGCCTAGATAGAAAACCCATCAAAACCTACTTTTAGTGTTCCATTACTAAGGAATCTAATAAGGAAAGAGGAATTCTAAGATGATTAGGATCAATGAAATAGCAAGAGGATTAGGAGAACTTACCACCAAGAACCTTTACCAATAATCTCCAAGAACAGTCCCCAAGAGCTCTATTTTCGCAATGGTATTAAATGATAGACTATGGGCATTTAACACTTCATTAAATGAACCCACATTCCGTCAACCGCTTCGGCGACTCCTTGGCCGCTCCAGCGGTTCCATGACCGCTACACCGGTCAAGCCCAAATGGCCAGGACCGCTCCAGCAGCAGGGTGACCGCTACCGCGGTGCTAGTGCCGCCAAAGCGGGCACCAGACACCAGAAACTACACCAAGTTTCACACTTCAATCCGATTTTTTGACTAATTCCCGAGGCCATCTGCTCATATACCACATACATAGACACACATAAAAACACGCTACAGACGCGCTCGTGGCCTCAAAATTCCAATCGGAGGTCTCGTTGATCGAGTGAACCCCCAATACCTTAATTTCAATTTCCCAATCCAAGTCCCAAAATGCATCTAAGTGCATTGGGAACCGAACCAGATATAGACTATCCGGACCTCTCAGAATCGATGGATTTTTTAAAAAGGTCCGTTTACCCAAAAGTCAACTTTGAGTCAACTCTTTTTCGCTTAAAGCTCAAATTTCACAAAAAGTCGCCCAAATCAAGTCTAGACACCTCGAGAAGCGTATCAACGGTCCCCTCGGGTCAAAAGTGAGCTAACCAAGCTCGAAAAGGGGAAAAATGCCGGAAAGATTATAACGACCAAACGGGTCGTTACAACAGATACCAATTAAACCATCGCTCGTCCTCGAGCGAAGGAAGGAAAAGAACGGGGAAATACCTGAATCAGTGAACAACTGGGGATATCGGCTATGCATGTCGGACTCAGTCTCCCAAGTAGCCTCCTTAACAGGACGATGCTTCCATTGCACCTTCACAGAAGCAATCTCCTTCGACCTTAACTTCCGAACCTGCCTATCTAATATCGCAATAGGCTCCTCCTCATAGGTTAGTTTCTCATCAAGTAATATCGAATCCCAACGAACAATGTAGGTACTGTCGGTATGGTACTTTTTCAGCATCGAAACATGAAAAATCGGATGAACTCCCGCTAAACCTTGCAGCAATGCCAACTCATAAGCTACGTCACCAACACGGTCAACAATCTCAAATGGACCAATATACAACAACTTGCCCCTTTTCCTAAACCTCATAACACCCCAAACCTTCAATAGAACCTAGTCACCAACAAGGACTTAAATCTCGGAGCTTCCGTTCTCTACTCGACCAAAAGCTTGGCACCTCTCACTCTATCAAGGGAATCTCTCAACAGATCCATACTCCAAGGTCGAGCCTCGAATCCATCAAACCAGCCAACCGGAGATCTACATCTCCTACCATATAAAGCCTCAAAAGGCTCCATGCCAATACTCGAATGATAACTATTATTGTACGCAAACTCTACTAATGGTAAGTGTTGATCCCAATGACCACCAAAATCAATAAAACATGCTCTCATATCCTCGAGCACCTGAATGGTCCGCTCGGACTGGCCATCGGTATGGGGATGAAAAGTTATACTGAAATCCAATCGGGTACCTAACTCCTCATGAAAAGCCCTTCAAAATTGAAAATTGAAGATAGTACCCCGATCAGATACTACCAAAATAGGAACCCCATGCAATCTCATAATATCCCGAATGTACAACTTGGCTAAATTCTCTGCGGTATAGGAAACCTGAACTGGAACAAAGTGAGCGAACTTAGTCAACCGATCAATTATTACCCAAATAGAGTCAATCTTGCCCAGGGTCTTCGGAAGACCCACAACAAAATCCATGATAATCCTCTCCTACTTCCACTCGGGAATGGGCATCCTGCAAGCACACATGGGTCGCCGGTGCTGATCCCAAAAATTCCCACATTTAGCCACAAAATAGACTATATCTCTCTTCATCCGACACCACCAATAGTGTTGTCTCAAATCACGGTACATCTTAGTCGTCCCCGGATGAATGGAATAGCGAGAGCTATGAGCCTCAGACAAGATCAACTGAATCAAACCACCAACACGAGGAACGCACATGTGTCCCCTGATCCTCAAAATGCCCTTAGAATCAATCACGGCCTCCTTAGCCTCACCCCTCAAAACTCTATCTCGAATCTTGCTCAACCGAGCATCCTCGAACGACGAGTCCCGATCCGATCCAATAAAGACGACCTCGCTCTACACAAGCTAAAATCCTTCCCGGGGATGAAATATCAAGACGAACGAAACCGGTACGAGTCCAACCTCCATGGCCAACGGACGCTCGAAAATAATCAAACGAGCTAAACTCCCCATACTCACTGCCTTGCGACTCAAGGCATCAACCACAACATTGGCTTTCCCGAGATGATAAAAAATAGAGATGTCATAGTCCTTCAGGAGCTCCATCCATCGGCGCTGCCTGGAATTAAGATCTCTCTGGGTAAACACATGCTGGAGACTATGGTGATAGGTGAAAACCTCACAATGGACACCGTACAAATAATGCCTCCAAATCTTCAAAGCGAAGACCACTGCCAATAACTCTAGATCATGGGTAGGGTAATTCTTCTCATGAATCTTCAACTGATGGGAAGCATAGGCTATCACTTTACCCTCCTCCATCAACACAACACCCAAACCCATACGGGAGGCATCACAATAGACCGTGAAACCCTTACCCTCCACGGGTAATGCTAAGATCGGAGATGAAGTCAACAGAAGCTTGAGCTTTTGAAAGCTCTCCTCACAATCATCTGACCACTAGAAGGGAATATCCTTCTGAGTCAATCTGGTCAAAGACAAAGTAATAGCAGCAAAACCCTTCACAAAGCGACGGTAATAACTTGCCAAACCCACAAAACTACGAACCATAATAACAGTAGTGGGCCTTGCCCAACCCCTCACAACCTCAATCTCTTGTGGGTCAACCATAATCCCATCCTTAGACACAATGTGGCCCAAGAATGCCACAGACTCCAACCAAAACTCAGACTTAGAAAATTTAACAAACAAGATATGCTTCTTCAACAACCCAAGAACAGAACGAAGATGGCTCTCATGCTCCTCCCTACTCTTGGAATATACCAAGATATCAAAATAAACACAATCACGAAGGAATCAATGAATAACCTAAAGATGTCATTCATCAAAGTCATAAATGTAGCCGGGGCATTGGTAAGCCTAAAAGACATCACTAGAAGCTCATAGTGGCCATATCTCGTCCGAAAGGCTATCTTCAAAATATCCTCCTCCCTGATCTTTAGCTGGTGGTAGCACAACGCAAATCAATCCTCGAAAACACTGAAGCACCCTGAAGCTGGTCAAACAGATCATCAATACGAGGCATAGGGCACTTGTTCTAAATAGTAACCTTGTTCAGCTGGCGATAATCAATGCACATCCTCATGGTCCCATCTTTCTTCTTCACAAATAACACAGGAGCACCCCAAGGGGAAACACTCGATCTAATGAGCCCCTTGCTCAATAAATCCTGTAATTGCTCTTTAAGCTCTCTCAACTCAGCAGGTGCCATCCGATATGGCAGAATAGAAATAGGTCAAGTGCCCGGATCCAAGTCAATGCAAAAATTGATGTCGCGATCGGGTGGCATACCCGACAGATTCGATGGGAATACCTTCGCGAACTCGCTCACAATAGGAATGGACTCAAGGGGTGGAGATGCAATAGTTGTATCACGAACATGAGCCAGATAGGCTAAACACCCCTTATTTACTAACTTCTTCTCCTGAAGGATGGAAATGATCTCCTTCGGAGCGGGACTAGGAGTATCCCTCCACTCGAGCCTAGGAATGCCCGGCATGGCTAAAGTAACTGTCTTGGCGTGACAATCTAAGATCGCGTGATAAGGAGAAAGCCAGGACATCCCCAATATAATATCAAAGTCCACCATATCTAGAATCATCAAATCTACCTAAGTGTCATACCCCATAAAAGTAACCAAACAAGACCGGTAAACTCGATCAACAATCACAGAATCTCCAACTGGAGTAGACATATGAACATGTATATCTATGCTATCACAAGACAAATCCCAACCAACGGTACGATATGCACACACATACGAATAAGTAGATCTAGGATCAAACAACACAGATGCTGCTCTATGACGAACAAAAATGGTACTTGAAATCACAAAGATCTGAGGCCTCTGCCTCGGGCCTATCCTGAAATAGTTACAATGGGCCCCACCACGTCCAGTCTAAGATCCCCCTCTCGCACCCTGAGAACCACCTCTAACTGCCTGAGATCCACCTCTAGAACCATGAGAATCACTGCGGCCTGACTGAGCACCGGCCCTCTAAGAAGCACCACTTCGATCAGCAGATGATGTCGGAGTCCTCGGTGGCTGATAATCTCGCCTGGGTCGGGGACATATCCTAGCAACATGCCCAATCTCTTCATAAGAATAATAGGTTAAAGAATTCGGAGACTCATAAACTGAAACGGAGGACCCGGATGAAACAACCCTGTCGGCCGAGCGAGAAAATAAACTCTCGGGAGCTCTCTGTCTGGGTGGCTCACTGGGGAAAGCCTATAAAGCTAAATGCACAGGACGGCCGAAATATGACAGATATGGCCTAGAAGACAGGCCGGCGCCCCTCGAACTAGAACCACCATAAATCCTAGTCTGACGCGGTCTCTTATCACCACCACTAAATGCACGGGCCTTAGCGCCCTCAACCATAGAAGTATGCTCGATAATGGACTGAAAGGAAGCCCCCATAGTCTCCATCTAAAGTCAAGGAATCTGAAGAGAACTGACTAGCCCACCAATAAAATGCCTAATCCTGTCAGCCTCAGTAGAGATCAACGGAGTGGAATAACGGGCCAGATACAGATAGCGGGTCACATAGGCCTCCACCGACATACCCCTCTGCTGAAAATGTAGAAACTCCTCCCTACGCGTCTCTCTCAAATAGCGGGGCACATACTTCTCAAGGAAGGCCCAGTAGAACTGAGTCCGAGTTAAGGCAGGGGAACCTTTAAGTCTGCAATCAACAAAATACCTCCACCATGTCTTCGCGTCGCTGCGAAACTAGTAGGATACATAGTCAACTCCATGGGTCTTCACGATCCCCATCCTATACAGCAACTCATGCATATCCAGGATAAACTCATAAGCGTCCTCAGCAGAAGTACCCAAAAACCTCGGCAGCTCTAAGGTCCTGAATCTCCCAATAAGGTCCTGATCAGACACGGTCATAATAGCACCCTCCATGGTCTTAAGATCATCACCAGGAGTGGGTACCGCATCCATACGGGGAGCCATAGCTGTAGCGGGAAGTGCTACTTGAGTAGGTCTCGGCTCAGGGGTCTACGCCCCAACTCTGGTCTGGGAACCTACACCAGGAGTAGTAACACCAACGGCAGCCTACTGGGCATCTAGATGAAGTAAGACTCTGGCCATAGTGTCATGCATAGCCTGATCAGAAGTAACCTCGGGTTGTGTCCGTGCTGAGGTCACACCACCCTCTGCGGCCTGGTCGAGATCATGCTAATACTCAGGCTCAGGAGACGGAGATCTCTCGAGCCCGTTGTCCTACCGCGAGGGCCACGCACTCGTCGGGCGGCCGCGACCTCTAACTCTGCCGAGCCCTCTGGCTGTCGCTCGCCTTCTTGTGCCAGCCGCCGTTGCAGGCTCTGGCACCTGAACTCGGGCTGTAGTAGCTCGAATCCTCACTATCTGTGAGAGAATAGATAAGAGTCGGGCATACCAATTCGATTCGTCAACCGATACTAATTAGAATAAAGTAGTACGAAAGAATGAAAAGAAAGTGAGATTTCTAAATGTCCTATAGCCTCTCGCATAAGTACGGAGCTCATCGTGCCGATCCACGAGACTACGCTAGACACGCTCTTGTATTATAGACCGGGTAACCTAGGGCTCTGATACCAACTTGTCACGATCCAATTTGACTAAGTCGTCCGGACACTTACCTTTCCCACCTCGGTAAGCGAACCCTCAACCCAACAAAAATAAAGACATAAGTAAATATATAAATCATGCGAGAGAGAATAATTACGTAAGTCTCACAATAATATATAATATCAATAGTACGAAAATAAGGAAAATAACCACAGGGTCTGGTCTAAGCCATACAAGAGCATCTAATGAAAATACACCAGTCTGGAATATAATAATAATACATAAATCCGTCTAGGCTTCAGAATAGAAAAATAAGACATAATAAGAGGAGTCTTCAAGGCAGCGAACGTCACGTGCTCACTCTAGAAACTCGATACTATGCTGATGGCGACAATCAGCCACGGGAGATAGAAGCAGGCCCAACCTGAAACTCTACATTCATAAAGGAATGAAGCAAGTGCAGGTCAGTACAAAACCACAGTACTAGTAGGTATCATCGGCCAACTAAGCATATCTAACATAATTCAGACAATAAAGCAGGATAAGTAGATAAATCAACAAGTATAAGTCAATGCAATCAGAAACAGTATCCGTCATCACCTAGGTTAAAGCATTTAAACCCAAATATGCCAAGTCTCAATATATATCCAATCTGAAATTAATCAACACAAGTACAACACCAAATCACCATAGTATACGTCAAAATGCAATGCAATGCAATGCAATGAGTGTAGACATGTACTCCAGATGGAAGTATCGACGTCCCGGTAGCATAACCCATTGGGACCCCGAAGTCCATGTACTCACTCATCCACGACTCTGGGAAAATCATCGAACGTAGAACTCCCGCATCACACAATACACGATTTCGGGACAACCATCGGACTACTCACATCAGTCGTACACAATCCACAATTCCGGGACAACCATCGTATATCAGACTACTCACATCACTCTTATGCAAACTGAGCTCAGCTCATAACAGTGTATTATCAAGGATCAACAATGTATCAACAATATATCATGAGAGATGTGAATGCGTGCGATGTATGAGTCAATATGAATAATCAGATCAATATCACAAGTACCAAACACAGGTACGCCAACAATATCACGAAAGACTACGCAAGTCATATAGAATACTATCCTCAAAATCAAATGCCAACAAGTGGGGCACCACAATATCATGAACAAGATATCTTAAAAGTCTCTAATATCCACTATCGCTATGCAGCATCAAGCCCACAATCAATAGGATAAATCAATCACAACACAACGGGGTGGCTAGCCCCAATCACACAATAGGGCCCAACCTAATATAATATCCAACCCAACTTTATACCCGAAGGTTTATATGCTTTCTCCGGTAATATAATCTAAATATATGCTTCGCTATATGAAGTCCCACCAAGGGTAACCCATAACTTACCTGGATGGCCGAGCAACAAACACCAACAGTCACTCCTTCGCTTTCCCCTTCCGCTGAGCCTCAAGATCAAAGAATTCTAGGCATATTCTCAAAATCTAAATTAGAAATCATGAAGATCGATACTAATATCGCTATCATTCAATTTAGGTCAAATCCAACCCTAGAATTTAGGGAAACGGGGCCCACAAGGTCAAAATGGAAAATTTGAGAGTAAAATATCAAATTAAGCACTAGGTGATCAAAACCCAACAACTAATTGCTCAATTAACTCAAGGATTAACCTAATTTTGAATTTCAAGTAAAACCCCCAATTTTGGGTATGAACCCTAACTCTTAGATTCAAGAATCAAAAACTAATAATGGAAGATATATGATTAACAACCCTAGATACATCATAATCCAGTACAAATTCCAACAATTTCATCATTAATAAACCTAGATAGAAAATCCATCAAAACCTACTTTTAGTCTTCCATTACTAAGTAATCTAACAAGGAAAGAGGAATTCTAAGATGATTAGGATCAATGAAATAGCAAGAGGATTAGGAGAACTTACTACCAAGAACCTCACCAATAATCTCCAAGAACAGTCCCCAAGAGCTCTATTTTCGCAATGGTATTAAATGATAGACTATGGGCTTTTAACACTTCATTAAATGAACTGTTTGTCACCCCTTTACGCGACGCCTTGGCCACTCCAGCGGTGCCATGACCGCTACACCGGTCAAGCGAATGGCCGGAGACCGCTCCGGCTCCGGCCCACTGCATTGCCTTGATGTTTGGTCTTTAAACGCTAGGCACTTGACACCAAAAACTTACCTAGCTTCACACTTCAATCCAATTTTTTGACTAATTCCCGAGGCCATCTGCTCACATACCACATACATAGACACACATAAAAACATGCTACGAACGTGTTCGTAGCCTCAGAACTCCCAACAGAGGTGTCGTTGACTAAGTCAACCCCCAATACCTTAATTCTAATTTCCCAACCCAAGTCCCAAAATGCATCCGAGTGCATTGGGAACCGAACCAGATATACACACAAGTTCTAAATGGCCATCCGGACCTCTCGAAATTGACAAATTTTTTAAAAAGGTCCGTTTACTCAAAAGTCAACTTTGAGTCAACTCTTTTTCACTTAAAGCTCAAATTTCACAAAAAGTCGCCCAATTCAAGTCTAGACACTTTGGGAAGCATCTCAATAGTCCCCTCGAGTAGAAAGTGAGCTAACCAAGCTCGAAAAGGGGCGAAAATGCCGGAAAGATTAGAACGACCAATGGGTCGTTACAAACATTTTCGTTGGGAAGATAGCATTCCCGTGGATAAAACGGTGGCGGCGAAGTTTAAAAAGCCTCCTGCTGATAGAGATACCGCAACCTCATGTATCACTAGAGATACCGTAAAGTTTGGCTTGCAGCTTAAGCTTATGGAAGCTCAAGAAAAAATTGACCTTTTGGAGGCCTTGCTAAATGAATTCGAAGAAAACCAAAGTTTTTTCAAGGCTAACCTTAGAGACACTCAACAAGAGAAAAATGCTTTGAAAGAAAAACTGAAATTTTGAAAGATGATTTATTCTATCTTGTTGTTGTTTATTATTTCTATGTATTTTGTTTATTAAGTTTAATATTTCTATGTATTTTCTATTTAGTTTGTTATTTTTATGTACTTTGTTTTTACTGGTTGCACGTTTTCATTTATTATGTAATCCGCACCCTTTATGTACTAATTTATTTGTGTTTTTTTTAAAACTGTGAATTGTTGAACTTTTTATGTATTATTAACTCTAAGAAGCTTATATAAATTAATAATAGACTATAACAATCAAAGCAAATTAAAAACATACTAAAAAATTTCAAATTGATGACTTCATCATAAACTAAAAATACAAATTAACCGCATGAGTCCGAAACTTAAATGACCCAAAATCTAAGAGAGTGAACCAAAATACCCTAATCATCATCAGAATAAAAGTCCTCAATATTGTCCTCAGAACAATATTTTGGGTTTCTTAAGGCATATCTTCTTTCAGTAGATGGTAATTCTCTATCTGTTGATGATGCTTGTTCTTCGGCCAACTTTAGCATGTAAAATCTACAACGTTTTGCTAGCATTCTGTTGTTTTATTTTCTAATCCTTTGTACGTCAAACTCGCATGTTTCTGGACCTACTCAAGGCATGGTCATTGAGTACTTGTTGGGATTTGAGCGTTGAGATTTTTCAAGTCACGAACAAGACGTTCTGATTTGGCATGCTGATATGTCCATTCTCGACGTAATCCGCAATAATATTCTCGTTGATCTGAATATTTCATGCTGCAAAAATCATCATTACGCTCTATAAGAAGGGGGGGTTTCAAAGTTTGAAATCACTGTTATCAAAAAAACTTGTTTCGCCGAAATAGCTGCTATAATTTGAACTATCATCACCACTGCTATTCAAATCATTTGGAAGGAATAAAGACTAATCTACATTTCTACTACTCGACATTGAATATGTTGTATTCTAATAACAAATAAAAGGCTACTTATATAGCTGCAAACCCCCAAGTACCCTCGGGGGGTCGTCATTATGACCTTATCTACTTACTTTATTATTAAAAAATATTAATCTTCATTGGACATCTCACAGTCCGAATCCCACTTGGATCTAAATCTTACGTAACCATCTTGACCATATTTTACCGTTAGGCGACGTATTTTCATCTGATTGTTCTCTTCGCAAAAACAGTTAAGAGCAAAATTCAACTCTTGTGGAGTGCCACGAGGCATTGACATAGCACTTTTTTTGGGTGTTTAAGCCCTAATGACCTCAAGTTTTGTTTCAGTGTTGCAGACTCCCTGACCTGCCAATCTCACACCTCTCTCATTGTATTATTGTATTCTCGATTGAATCTGTTGTTCGGGTTATTTGAGTATTTAAAATCATCATCTAGTTCTCATATCCTACCCATTTATGTTTTGAATATGTCTCACAAGGTAAAACATGTAATAGAACCAATATCAACAAATTGGGTATAGAATGACATGATAACTCATTTTAATGTGAATGCTAGTTGTTCGCCAATCATGTTATATACTACTTCTTGATTTAACAACACTATGCTTGATTTGACAACACAATGTTGTATTATTTGACCGCTTTATATAACACTAACTTATATTGCGCAATACTTAAATGCACAAACTATGAGTTTTCATAATGACAGGCTTGATTTGACAACACTATGTTGCATTATTTGACCACTTTTTAAGACACACTTATATTGTGCAACATTTAAATGCGCAAAATATGAGTTTTAGAATACAATGCTTGATTTGACAACACAATGTTGCATTATTTGACCACTTTTTATGACACACTATGCTTGATTTGACAACACAATGCTGCGTTATGTGACCGCTTTTTAAGACACACTTATATTGTGCAACATTTAAATGCGCAAAATATGAGTTTTAGAACACTATGCTTGATTTGACAACACAATGCTGCATTATTTGACCTCTTTTTATGACACACTATGCTTGATTTGACAACACAATGTTGTATTATTTGACCGCTTTTTAAGACATACTTATATTGCGCAACATTTAAATGCGCAAAATATGAGTTTTAGAACACTATGCTTGATTTTATAATACAATGCTGCATTATTTGACTGCTTTTTATGACACATTATACTTGATTTGACAACACAATGCTGCATTATTTCACGAGTATTATCCTATTAGGCAGTGTTTTCCTGCACAATAGGGCTTAATCCCACGGTTTTTAAATGTTCACTTTTGCTCTCAAATTTTTCCTATTTAATATTAATGTTGGATGAGGTAAAAACTCATCCATTTCGTAAGTGTTACACCTTAGAAATTTTCCGTTAGAGTACAGTGAATAGACTAATGAAGGGCACGACGTATACGATGTTTTGGTAAGTAAGAAATAACATTTGTTGACCTTAATAGAGATTTCAAAGACATTTAAGGTAAGGGAAGAAAGTTGTTAAGGAAAGCAAGTTATATGTTGTGTGTCGGGTAAGATTCATGAGTATTGAGTTAATGATGTTTTAATGATGCTTTGGAGAAGAGTTATAACATCCCTTAGATTGGTATTGAGGTGTTAAACAAGTGCCAAGAAGGTTCCATAAGGATCGGAGATCAAACGAGTCGACGAGAACAAGTTTTCGATAGCTGGGCATTATACGGCCAGACATACTGGCCGTATAAAATATACGGACCGTATGTTCTACCCAGAATAAGGGTCTTCACTGGACCAGACATACGGTCAGTATAAAATATACGGACCGTATGTTGGTCCGTATGTTCGGGTCGGGACAGATTTAAACGTTAATATAAGGGACCCGAGTTCATTTGTTTTCATTTCATTTTCACTCCACAAGTCAAGAAACCTCTAGAATCTTATCCACTCTTTATCCACAAGAATCCAAAGGAAATTGATGATTAACTTCATCAAACCAACAAAATCAAGAGTGTGAAACACATTAAAGTCATCTAAGCCAAGAAATTTCAAGAAAAGTGAACTAGGGTTTTGGTGAAAGAAGAGTATTTCCACTCAAGGCTTGTCCCTACACTATATAAGGTAAGTTTCATGCTATTTTCATAATGTTTGAGGTATTGATAAGTTGAAACGCTTGGATTGTAGAAGGAAATAGGAAATGGGTCATGAATGCAAGAATAGTGTCATTTTTGAATAGAAGCTTGGATTGAATCGTGGATATTGATATGTTGTGATTATAAATATGTTATGAATGACATTTAGAACATGGGATAAGCATTATGTGTGAGAAAACATAATAGTGAACTATGACCATGATTATGGAGAATTTGAAGTGAAATTATGAAATGTGGATAATGCAAATGAATGATGATTGTTGTTTATGATATTGTGATTGTTGTTATGAATGTTTGGGAGTTGATATGGAATATGGACGAAGTCGTATAAACAAAGGAAATGCTGCACAATTTTCTCTAGCTTTAGTAAGCACGTTCTTATAATTGTCTAGCTAATGTCGATACGAACTCTCTTGAAGGTAAAGACGTGAGCATTAAAGAAGGACGATCGAGTGATAGAATAGCTAAAGGAAAAGGTATGTGAGGCTAGTCCTTTCTTTCTAAGGCATGAATCCTATGGCATGATTCTTCCTCCTTCTCCATGAATTTCCTATATTCCGGAAAAACTGAGAGTCTATGTTCATGAATAGCCATATGAGATAAGAAAGGCATTATGAGTACGATAATGATGATGATGAGCCTAAGTCTAAAGATTCTAGAGTCCATGATATGATGTTCCTATAAAGCTAATGATGCTATATATAATCCATTGATGTTGTTTATTATGTACACTCACCTTATATGCTAATTCCTTCAATGTGAGGCAGAATGCTTATAAATGCTCCATAATGTAATCGGGGGTTCACGACCTTATGTCACCCCGATAAAGTATAGTTGTCCCTGAGCTTCCATGCATGCATTATGATGAGTATATGATAATGAGATTACACTACGCCTATATGGCCGGGCAGACACCGCTAAGGCGGGCAGCGTATACACCATGTCTAGATGGCATGAAATGGCCGGCGTACACCACTAGTGGGCGGCATGAGATGGTACCCCAGATGCGGGAGGCCTGGACGCAGGCTAATGCTAATGATTATCACACCGTACCTATATGGTCGGGCAGCTTATACATATATGCATACATGATATGATGTTTATTATGAAGTAATCTAGCATGCATTATTTCTTTTATAATTTACAGTCAGTTATAGATTGCTCCTCATTTGATGCTTCCTCACTTCATTGATGTATTACTATTGTTTATGCCTTACATACTCAGTACAATGTTCGTACTGACGTCCGTTTTCTTTGGACGCTATGTTCATGGCCACAGGTAGACAGCCAGACACGTAGGAGCTATTAGCTGATTTGAGAGCACTCCATTTTCTCGAAGGTGCCATTGATTTATTATTTTGGTATATATATGTTTTGGGCATGACGGGGTCCTGTCCCATCCCTATGTCTAGTACTCTGGTAGAGGCTCGTAGATACGTAGTGTGGGTAGTGTGGTCTCACAGTTTCTCATTATATATATATATATATATATATATATATATATTATTTTGATAGCCTAAAAGCTTATGTATATAAAGTAAATATGTTTCAAGTAGAAATGGTTCTAATATGAGTATAAGCATGAGATTAATGAATGAATGTATGATGTGTATGAACGAGTAATAGAATGAGCGGGGCTCGGTGGTTAGCCCCGGGTACCCATCATGACCCTAGTCGGGTCATGACAAAAGTGGTATCAGAGCAGTTCAGTCCTAGGAAGTGTCCACGAGCCGTGTCTAGTAGAGTCTTATTTATGGTGTGTTGCGCGCCACGCTAATAAACAGGAGACTACAGGGTATTTAGGAAAAATGACCATCTTTCATCTTAAGAGATCGTGTGATAGAGCTGTGTTATAAGATTTTCTCCTCCCTAATAGTGTGCTATGATTTCAGAAATGCCGCCAAAAGGAAAAGCTAAAGTTGCCCAAAAGGGCAAGACTACGATGAAAATCCGGGCAGAAAGAGAGCCACCAATGAATGTAGATGAGGGTGAATCACATAATGAGGCTCCGTCTAATGCTTATTCACCTATTGACATAGTTAGTTTCCGCCTAGGCACAGCGGCAGAATGCGGGCCCAAGTGATAGGTCAGATAGTACCAGAGCCCACGATTTCATGAGTTTAAATCCTCCGGAGTTCTTTGGATCAAAGCCGGATGAAGACCCGTAAGGCTTTATTGATGAGATGTTGAGGACATTGAAGATTATTCATGCCTCCGAAACTGAATCCGTGGAGTTGGCATCGTATAGATTCCGAGATATGGCAGTCTTATGGTATAATAATTGGATAACATCAAGAAAACAGAATGCGCCTCCTCCCGTTTGGCAAAAATTCGTAGATGCCTTCATCCGTCACTATTTTCCACCCGAGGTCCGCCGAGCTAGAACGGATAGGTTCTTAAATCTAAAGCAAGGAAATATGAGTGCCCGGGAGTATAGCCTTCAATTTAATTCTTTGGCTAGATATGCCCCGACTATGGTGGCCGACATGGGAGATCGGGTGCATAGATTTGTGAGTGGCTTAGGGCCACATTTGTTCAAAGATTGTTTGACAGCTTCGTTGCAAGATGGGATGGATATTTCCCGCATTCAAGCCCATGCCCAGAATTTAGAAGGACAATAACATCCGCAGGGAGGTGATCGTGATATTGATAGAGGGAAAAACAAGAGGGCCAGATCTATAGGGGCAGGCAGTGATTATAGAGGGGGATCAAGGCAGACACATTCTAGACACTTAGGACAATCGGTGACTAGTGCACCTTCCCGATTTGCAGGTAGGAGATTTGATCGCTCCTTTCGTTCAGGGCAGGGTTAGAGTTCAAGGGCCCCAGATTCTCAGTTTGGGGGAGATTATAGTCAGAGGAGACCCCCAGTACCACGATGCAGTCAGTGTGGTAGATTACACTCCGGACAGTGTCGCCAGGGTTCGGATTCTTGCTATGCCTGTGGTCAGGTTGGGCATATGATGCGAGATTGCCCGTCGATGAGTAGTAGAGTTGGGGTCAAGCCCACAGGATCAGCGGCCGGGTTCTTCTTCGGTGCGCCGGTAGGGCGTACTTCATATTTCGGCGCAGAGGGGGAGCATCTACGTCAGGTGCCACTCAGCCCCACATGTATGCTTTAGTCGGACGACAGGATCTTGAGTCCCCCCCAGATGTGGTTACAGGTACATTGTCCGTATTTTCCCATGATGTGTATGCATTGATAGATCCGGGTTCTACCCTATCTTATATTCCTCCATATGTTGTTGATCGTATTGGGGTGAAACCCGAGCCAATTAAACCTTTTGAGGTATCTACTCCAGTTGGTGATCCCGTGATAGCTAGACAAGTGTACAAAAATTGTGTAATTGTGATATGTGACCGCCGACTAAAGGCCGATTTAGTTAAGCCGGAAATGCTGGATTTCGATGTGATTATGGGTATGGATTGGTTGGCCTCATGTTATGCTAATGTTGATTGTCGAATGAAATTAGTTCGATTTTAATTTTCGGGAGAGCCCGTGCTTGAATGGAAAGGTAATACGGATCTCTCAAGAGGTAGGTTTATTTCCTACCTTAAGGCAAGAAAAGATGATAGCTAAGGGCTATATTTATCATTTAGTCCGAGTTCATGACACCGAAGCGAATTCGCCAACTTTTCAATCCGTTCCGGTAGTGAATGAATTTTCGGATGTATTTCCAGATGAACTTCCAGGCCTTCCTCCAGAAAGAGAAATTGATTTCGCTATTGATGTGTTGCCGGACACCAAGCCTATTTCTATTCCTCCCTACCGAATGGCTCCGGCAGAATTGAAAGAGCTAAAGGCACAGTTGAAAGATTTGCTTGGAAAGGGCTTTATTAGACCCGCTCATCACCGTGGGGAGCACACCTATTTGTGAGAAAGAAAGATGGCTCCCTACGAATGTGCATCGATTATAGGCGAAAACAAGGTGACAATAAAGAACAAATATCCTCTCCCAAGGATTGATGATTTGTTTGATCAATTACAGGGTGCCAAGTGGTTTTCCAAAATAGACTTGAGGTCAGGTTATCATCAAGTGAGAGTTAGAGAAGAAGATATTCCCAAACGGCTTTCGAACGAGATATGGCCATTATGAATTTCGAGTGATGTCATTTGGGCTAACTAATGCTCCGGCGGTTGTTCATGAATCGATGAATAATGTATTCGTGCCTCTCTTGGATTTATTCGTAATAATATTCATTGACGATATTCTGGTATATTCTCGCACAGAATCAGAACATGCAGACCATTTACGTATTGTTCTTGGAATTCTTCAAACTCGAGAATTGTATGCAAAATTTTCAAAGTGCGAGTTTTGGCTGAATTCTATGACATTCTTGGGTCATGTTATTTCAAATAATGGCATTCGAGTTGATACTCAGAAAATTGAAGCTGTGAAGACTTGGCCAAGGCCTACGACGCCTACAGAAGTCCGTAGTTTTCTGGGATTGGCAGGTTATTACAGAAGGTTCGTAGAGGAATTTTCATCTATTTCAGCCCCATTGACGAAACTCACCCAGAAGTCAGCTAAATTCCAGTGGAATGATGCTTGTGAGCGTAGCTTCCAAGAGTTGAAGGATAGATTAACCTCAGCTCCAGTCTTGACACTCCCAGAAGGGCCAAATGGTTATGTTGTGTATTGTGATGCTTCTGGTGTTGGGTTAGGATGCGTATTAATGCAGCACGGTAAGGTCATTGCTTATGCTTCGAGACAGCTACGAAAATATGAAAAGAACTATCCAACTCATGATCTCAAATTGGCTGCAGTCATTCATGCATTAAAAATTTGGAGACATTACTTGTATGGTGTGCATGTTGATAACTATACGGATCACAAGAGTCTCCAATATATTTTCAAACAGAAGGAGTTAAATCTGCGGCAGAGGCGGTGGTTAGAATTATTAAAAGATTATGATGTGAATATTTTATACCACCCCGGAAAGGCAAATGTAGTAGCGGATGCACTTAGCCGCCGATCAATGGGCAGCCTATGTGAAGTTCCTTTGGAGAAGAAAGAATTTATTCATGAGCTCCACTAATTAGCTAATCTTGGAGTACGTCTAATTGATTCAGGTGGTGCAGGAGTTAGTGTTAATAATCCCACAGTTTCGTCCTTGAACATGGAAGTGAAAGAGCGGCAATATGAAGATCCTCAGTTGAGCCATTATAGAGACACATTTCATGAAAAAGAGAAGTCTCCATTTGAAACTTCTATGGATGGAATTCTTAGATACCGAGGCAGACTATGTGTTCCGAATGTTGCTGAATTGTGTCTTCGAATTCTAGAAGAAGCTCATTATTCTCGGTATTCTATTCATCCAGGAACGACAAAGATGTATCATGATCTCAAGTTGATATATTGGTGGGATGGCATGAAGAGAGATATAGCAGAATTTGTAGCCCAATGCCCAAATTGCCAGCAAGTAAAGATCGAATATCAAAAGCTAGGAGGATTATTGCAGGCAATGGAAATCCCTACCTGGAAATGGGAAGTGATCAATATGGATTTTATTGTAGGATTACCTCGTTCACGAGGCAAGTATGATTCCATAGGGGTAATCGTGGACAGATTCACGAAAGCAGCTCATTTTCTTCGTGTCAGAACCACATACTCAGCAAAAGGTTATGCAAGGTTGTATCTCAAGGAGATTGTGAGGCTCTATGGTATTCCGATATCCATTATCACAGATAGAGGAGCGCAATTTACAGCCAAGTTCTGGAAATCTTTCCAAGAAGGTTTAGGTACTCAAGTGAAGCTCAGCACAGCATTTCATTCGCAGACTGATGGGCAAGCCGAGCATACCATTCAAACCTTGGAGGATATGCTAAGAGCATGTGTTCTAGATTTCGGTGGTATTTGGGATGACCACTTACCCCTTATTAAGTTCGCATATAACAATAGCTATCATTCCAGTATTCAAATAGCTCCGTACGAAGCTTTATATAGAAGAAAGTGCAGGTCTCCAATTGGATGGTTTGAAATAGGAGAAGTACAACTAATAGGCCCTGAGTTATTTCAACAAGCAGTAGAAAAAGTCAAGGTGATCCGAGATCTATTCTTGACAGCCCAAAGTCGCCAAAAATCATATGCGGACAACCGCCGGTGAGATTTAGAATTTCAAGCTAATGACTGGGTATTTTTTAAGGTGTCGCCAATGAAAGGGGTGATGAGATTTGGTAAGAAAGGAAAGTTAAGTCCTCGATACATTAGACCCTATAAGATTATCCGCAAGGTGGGTCAAGTAGCTTATGAATTGGACTTGCCTTTAGAACTTGAATCAGTCCATCCAGTTTTCCATGTCTCAATGCTCCGCAAGTGTGTTGGAGATCCTACGAGGATTGTTCTAGTAGATGATGTCCAAGTGACAGAAAAGCTAGTTTATGAAGAAGTGCCCATTGCCATATTAGACAGGCAAGTACGAAGACTTCGAAACAAGGAAGTGGCCTCAGTTAAGGTCTTATGGCTAAATAACAACCGAGAAGAGATGACTTAGGAGGTAGAAGAGAAGATGAAATCCACATATCTGCACTTATTTCTGCCCCCAGAAGAGATCCATGATGAGACATCGAGATTATGAGGTATGTGTGCATCTTTTATGCTTATGGGTCGTGTGTGGCCAACTTAAATTCCTATTGTGTTGTGACCCTGTGAGGCAATGTTATTATGAGTTGTTGTGACAAGATGGTAGTGCCATATTACAAGGGAGATTACGCGAAATTTTTATAGAATCCCCGATGACTTAACATTCGAGGACGAATGTTCCAAAAGGGGGGAAGAATGTTACACCTTAGAAATTTCCCATTAGCGTACAGTGAATAGACTAACGAAGGGAACGACATATACGATGTTTTGATAAGTAAGAAATAGCATTTGATGACCTTAAACGAGATTTCAAAGATATTTAAGGTAAGGGAAGAAAGTTGTTAAGGAAAGCAAGTTATATGTTGTGTGTCGGGTAAGATTCATGAGTATTGAGTAAATGATGCTTTGGAGAAGAGTTATAATGTCCCTTAGATTGGTATTGAGGTGTTAAACAAGTGCCAAGAAGGTTCCATAAGGATCGGAGATTAAACGAGTCGATGAGAATAAGTTTCCGATAGCTGGGCATTATACGGCCAGACATACTGGCCGTATAAAATATATGGACCGTATGTCCAACCGTATGTTCTGCCCAGAATAAGGGTCTTCACTGGACCAAACATACGGTCCACACATACGGTCAGTATAAAATATACGGACCGTATGTTGGTCCGTATGTTGGGGTCGGGACAGATTTAAACGTTAATATAAGGGACCCAAGTTCATTTATTTTCATTTCATTTTCACTCCACAAGTCAAGAAACCTCTATAATCTTCTCCACTCTTTATCCACAAGAATCCAAAGGAAATTGATGATCAACTTCATCAAACCAACAAAATCAAGAGTGTGAAACACATTAAAGTCATCTAAGCCAAGAAATTTCAAGAGAAGTGAACTAGGGTTTTGGTGCAAGAAGAGTATTTCCACTCAAGGCTTGTCCCTACACTATCTAAGGTAAGTTTCATGGTATTTTCATAATGTTTGAGGTATTGATAAGTTGAAACACTTGGATTGTAGAAGGAAATAGGAAATGGGTCATGAATGCAAGAATAGTGTCATTTTTGAATAGAAGCTTGGATTGAATCGTGGATATTGTTATGTTGTGATTATAAATATGTTATGAATGAAATTTAGAACATGGGATAAGCTTTATATGTGAGAAAACATAATAGTGAACTATGACCATGATTATGGAGAATTTGAAGTGAAATTATGAAATGTGGATAATGCAAATGAATGATGATTGTTGTTTATGATATTGTGATTGTTGTTATGAATGTTTGGGAGTTGATATGGAATATGGAGGAAGTCGTATAAACAAAGGAAATGCTTCCCAATTTTCTCTAGCTTTAGTAAGCACGTTCTTATAATTGTCTAGCTAATGTCGATACGAACTCTCTTGAAGGTAAAGACGTGAGCATTAAAGGAGGACGATCGAGCGATAGAATAGCTAAAGGAAAAGGTATGTGAGGCTAGTCATTTATTTCTAAGGCATGAATCCTATGGTATGATTCTTCCTCCTTCTCCATGAATTTCATATATTCCGGAAAAACTGAGAGTCTATGTTCATGAATAGCCATATGAGATAAGAAAGGCATTATGAGTACGATAATGATGATGATGAGCTTAAGTCTAAAGATTCTAGAGTCCATGATATGATGTTCCTATAAAGCTAATGATGCTATAAATAATGCATTGATGTTGTTTATTATGTATACTCACCTTATATGCTAATTCCTTCAAGGTGAGGCAGAATGCTTATAAATGCTCCATAATGTAATCGGGGGTTCACGAACTTATGTCACCCCGATAAAGTATAGTTGTCCCTGAGCTTCCATGCATGCATTATGAAGAGTATATGATAATGAGATTACACCGCGCCTATATGGTCGGGTAGACACCGCTAAGGCGGGCAGCGTATACACCATGTCTAGATGGCATGGGCGGACACCACTAGTGGGCGGCATGAGATGGTACCCGGACGCGGGAGGCACCGGACGCTAATGCTAATGATTATCACACCGCACCTATATGGTCGGGCAGCTTATACATATATGCATACATGATATGATGATGATTATGAAGTAAGTTAGCATGCATTATTTCTTTTATAATTTACAGTCAGTTACAGATTGCTCCTCATTTGATGCTTCCTCACTTCATTGATGTATTACTATTGTTTATGCCTTACATACTCAGTACAATGTTCGTACTGACGTCCGTTTTCTTTGGACGCTGTGTTCATGCCCACAGGTAGACAGGGAGGTGATCCAGACACAGAGGAGCTATTAGCTGATTTGAGAGTACTCCATTTTCCCGGAGGTGCCATTGATTTATTCTTTTGGTGTATATATATGTTTTGGGGATGATGGGGTCCTGTCCCGTCCCTATGTCTAGTACTCTGGTAGAGGCTCGTAGATACGTAGTGTGGGTAGTATGGTCTCACAGTTTCTCATTATATATATATCTATATATATATATATATTATTTTGATAGCCGAAAAGCTTATGTATATAAAGTAAATATGTTTCAAGTAGAAATGGTTCTAATATGAGTATAAGCATGAGATTAATGAATGAATGTATGATGTGTATGAACGAGTAATAGAATGAGCGGTGCTCGGTGGTTAGCCCCATGTACCCGTCATGGCCCTAGTCGGGTCGTGACAATAAGTTTAAGTCTTTTAAGTTCTTGAAAAAAATCAAACTTCAGAGAAAAAAATGTCTTCTCCTCCTTCAACTGTTATGGTTTCTTTATTTTGGGATGGAAATATACTTGATGACAATAATACCGTTCGTTATAGTATCAAATCACTAGCCCATGTAAAGTTTCGAACAACCTTGAATTACGAATTATTAGTCAATTACATACATGAAAAAAAATGAAAACTAATCCTACTCAGTATGGAGTATCAATAATAGGCTTAGTGCTTTATGGTGTGTGGAATATCAAGGATGATGACTCTTTGAGGGATTATTTGAGGGCGCCGGAAGAATATAGGGATTTAGTCGCCATTAATGTTCTTGAAATTTTTATTGAAAAGATACATCAAGAAGTCCCTCAAGTCTAGTCTACTTATGGTAACACTTGTCAAGTGCCGCTGGAAACTCTAAGCCAGCAATTTAATCAAACTTACACTGAAAATTGGTAAATATCCATTTTTAAATTATTATTTTGTGTAGTAGAACTTGTTTATTTTATTTATTGGTAAATATCCATTTTTTATATCTTTGTAGGGGTTATACACCTGATATGAGTAATATTAGGCAATCCTCTCAGTTCGGTGGAGTTGATCTTTCTCCAAACCAGCAATTTAATCAAACTTACAGTGAAAATTATTCACAAAACTCGCCAGTGGTACCAAATGTTGATTTTGGGCAATCCTCTCAGTTTAGTGGAGTTGATCTTTCTCCAAACCATGACAATATAGATCAATATCGGTAGGTTCATGACCTTGATATTAAATAATCCATATATATTTGATGTTGGTATTTAGAATATGTTACTTTTCGTGTAGGAAGAGGCCTTTACTAGATGGTGATGATTATCTAAATTATTGTGAGACATCATCAAGTGATAGCGAAGAATTACCGAATAATGTAGAAGTAACCGATGATGATGATGACGACGAAGAGGTCGATGTTCAATCTGGTATGCAGCAAACAAATTTAATAGAAATGATGCAAAGTCCGATGCCGGAAAACCCAACTCCCGAAAGCCCATTGCAGTGGCATTCTGACTATATTCCATATCTTGACAATCTTCAAGGTCGTGCTGATGCCTTTGTCTTCACCAGAGAAGATGATCAAAGTCGTTAAAAAATGTGGAAAGAACCAGCTGATTATAAACGATGATTGCTACCTTGAAAAAGGGATGATGTTCGAATCAAAGAAGGCATTGTAAAGGGCAGTCAATGATTCAACCAGGAAGATATGGAGACTAGTTTGTAGACGACAGTATCAAGGCTGTCAATGGATGCTTCGGGGAATTGTTAGGCCCGATGGTATGTGGGTTATCACAAAATTCCATCAACGTCACACTTGTGATATGGGAGAGAATCTAGCAGATCATTTTAATTTAGATACAAATATGATTGCTCAAGTGTTACTTAAAGACGTTGCCGAAACCCCAAGGCAACCTATTCGACCTAGTTTATTATAATTCTTACATCAATTAATTATCATTGCTACATGTTGTTTGTTTAAACTTGTGCAGGATTCCCATCAAAGATTGCATTAGAAACGTTAAGCCAGTATATCATAAAACGATAAGCAAGAGAAAGGGATGTCTCGGGCGTAGGCGTGCTTTTGAGATGATTTATGAATGTGAGAGCTCTTTCCAAATATTGCCGAGGATATGGCAGCTTTACAAAAATTCAATACTGGTACTGTTGTAGAGTGGAGGGTTCTGCCCGGTAATATTTTGGACTTTGTGTTTTGGACATTCAAACCATGTATTGATTGTTTTGCTCACTGCCACCCAGTCATATCCATAGATGGCACGCATATACGACATCAACCTACTGATTGCAGTAGGAATGGATGCCAATGGGTCGATATTCCCTCTTGCTTTCACAATGGCCGCTAACAAGAGCAACGAGACATGGGGGATGTTTTTGACACATTTGATGCGGTATATTATTAAGGATCGTATGGGCATATACGTTCTATATGATCGACATCAAGGCATATTGCACAATATGTCTACTTTGGAGGGGTGGAAGCCTCCCTTTGCTTACCATCGCTATTGTTTAAGGCACATAAAGGCAAATGTTCAAACGAAGTTTGAAAACAGCACACTAAACACACTGATGTGGGCGGCTGCGGTGGAGCATCAACAAAAAAAAAGACTTGTAAGGATGGAGATGATCAAGGCAGTGAATCCAGAAGCATATAATTAGTTGAAGACAATCGAAGTTGAAAAATGGACATTACATGCTGATGAAGGCAGCAGATTGGGGGATGCTTACAACAAACAGCTCGAAGTCGTTCAATGGTTTGCTAAAATCTGCTCGGGGATTGCCCGTTACTGCAATGGTAAGAATGACTTTCATGCAAGTTGTGGAGCCGTTTGTGACAAGAGCAAATCATGCCAAAGCCAGATTAGCAGAGGGTGGGAGATGGATGCCAAAACCTAAAAAAATGATGGACTGCACAAGATGATCGAGTATAACTATGCTGAACGTGTGTATGAAGTCAGGACAGATTATTACTAAGGTCAGGGAGGAAACTTACATACCGTTTATGAGGGCACGAGAACGTGTAGTTGTGGTAAGTGGCAAACATACCACATGCCGTGTTCTCATGCCTTCAAGTGTTTCAAGGCAATGGAAAAAATGGTATCAAGCTGTGGTATCGGTATACAGCATCAAAATTACCTTAAAGCATATGCCGGCCACTTCTACCCATTTGGTGATCAAGCTTATTGGCCAAACGAGCCATTTTTAATGGTTGCTAACAAGGAATATATCCGTAAAATTCGTGTTAACGCACGAACTCGGATTCACAATCAAATGGATGTCAATGATAGGACATACTCTCGCAGGTGCTCTACGTGTAAGGAGTTTGGTCATGATAAGCGTTTGTGTAGCCTACGAGGCCGTGGTGGTGCAAGTACATCTCGTTGTGGGAGAACCTCTTGTAGTGGAAAAGTGTCTCGTACTTGAAGTATTATTTTAAATATTTTGTTATTGTAAAGAATGATGTATTATTTTGTTTTGTAATGAATTATTTTTGAATTATTTTGAACCTCTCGTATTGGATGAATTATTTTTTAATATAATATTCTTATTTGTACATTCGAAATAAAGTAATGCCTTGACTAAATAATAAAACACTTAAATCAAAACCTTATAAAATAAAACACTTAAACCTAAAGATAACAAGATTCAAACAAACAAAACTTACTTCGGGGCACTTTACAACGCCTAAAACGACGATCCAAACGTTTAGGTATACTTGATGTAATGACCCAACATTATTGTCCGCAAAAAAAGATATTAAGTTTTATATAAAATAATGATATTTCAGAGTTTTAAAACATGACTAATCTTTGGTCAAAGTATGGAAAAAACATGAATTCGAGAACTTTAAAATTGTACAAAAAAAAAAAAAAAAGATAACCTCTATTGCGTATTAAATTAGTGCACAAAAGGTACGTATGTAATTTTTTTTTTAATGGGTTATTTTGATCTCAAATCCCACTTTTTAAGTCATTTAAGTTGCGGACTCAATGTCGTTCTGTTACACACACTTCTTACTCCCCAACCCTGAAATCCCTATTTATGCCTTCTTTTCGGTTCCGTCTTCTTCTTGCAAAGATGTCGGCCTTCCTCTAATCATCGTTCGCTCATTTCAATTCATATCTTTTCTTGTATTGATTATTGGAAGGAAAAGGAGTAGACCAAATGTTGAAAAGATGAGAAGAAGACTAAATTAAAGGGAGATTTGACGATAGGGACAAAGACATCCTTATTAGTGGTCACTTGATATAAATGATCTGCATGTGGTAATTCTTTTTCTTAATTGAAATTCCAGGATAAAGTTTCCTTTGTTCATAGTTAGTAGAAAGATTAGGATTTCTAGCTTAATATATTTAAATTTGTTACATAAATATTTTTGTATAATATGAAATAGTTCCAACTCAACATGAAGAAAGTAAAACCAAGAAGATTTTCTTAGACATAAAATACAGAAAGTCTAGGAGTTACAAATTCAGTTCTCAATATTAACCGCAGCATACCCTAATGACGAGTGTTTTGAAAGTGCAAGAGGAGTGGGGGGGGGGGGGGGGGGGTGAATTGTAATTTTTCGATCTGTTAGTCGACTAGGTTGAATCAGTAGTCGACTGTTTACTCAGAGAATGCTAAAGTAAAATGCAGAAGATAAATGACACCAAATATTTTATACTGGTTCAGATTCAATGTGAATCCTAGTCCAGTCCCCTTGGGTTGCAAGGGTGTTCTCTGCAGCTCTTTGTTAAAGGTTTGGTACAATGGAGGTTTGAATGGAGCTCCAACGTCTACACTCAAATCACTCTTAATCTTTTTGATACAAGGCCTCACTAGCTATACTATAACTCTCCTTTCTTTTTTCTTACACTATAAATCACACAGACATACAATGTTTATTAAAAGTAAAGCAGAGCATTGAGAGAATGAGACTGAGTATATTTCTTGTTTTGTGAAGCAGCCTTTTTGTAGCTGTTTAGGCTCTTCACGCAGAGATATCAACCCAAGGGATTTGATCCTTGGAAAAAGGAATTAGTGATCCTATTTCCAAGAATAAGGCTGGAGCTGTTATACTTAGTGCGTCTATCCTTGTGTGATGGAGCTGCATTGTCAATCAAGAAAATTGTTACACTCGATGGGATATTCCTCCTTTAATAGCGCAAATCTTCTTTCCTTCCTTGAACTTATTTAGTACTGCTTGTAGCTGTCAAAATCTCTTGCGCAGCCACTACGATATTTGCCATATAGCAGTACCCAATTGTAGGGCTATGAAGTCTTCACTGAATTGGACTTGTGTAAGCCCATCTTGTTTATGCGACTGTTAGGCTCCTTCTTACTGGCCTTGCGGGCTCTTTTATACAAGTAGTCAACTTTGTTGATGTCCTTTGCTTCCTTGTGCGATTTAAGTACTATACCTACACAAATAAAATTGTCATCATAAAAACTTGACACTAACATGTTTCTGGTAGAGTCACGGATGAAGAGTTGCTGGAAAAGCAACTTGGGGCTGCTAGATTGAGATAGAGAGAATGAGAGGGAAATGGAAACACACTAAGATATTTTTGAAATTATTTATACAAATTAATATATTATGTATATATAATTATATATTTTGTATACAGTTTGTCTGTTTGGTTCGGTTATTTCTTCGGGGTCTTTTGAACAAAATCAAATATTGTCGTTTTTAAGAAATGTAAATTAAAGCCAAACCAAACCCAAAAGAATATCGGGTTGTTTAATCGTTTTGGTTCGATTTTGGATTTTGATCGATTTTTACCCAAATCGTGAATACCCCTGTTTCTGTCTCACGTTTAAGTGAAACTGCAATATTTATGCTTATTAGCATATTACTTCTACTTTTGTGTATTTATATTATACAAATTTCATTTCCTTGGTACATACAAACATTCTAAACTAAATGTAGGGATTAATGTTTTTACCTTTATTTTACTTATCTACGGCAGTTTTTTTTTGTTTGTTTTTGTTTTTTTGTGTTTTTCATTTTTAAACTATTAAGTCTATAATTTTTTTAATTTTAAGAGAATTTTATTTACGACCGTGCGAAACGCGAGCAAGTACCACTAGTATATTTATGTTTCCTTCGCTTCAATTTAGGTGTCAATCTACACAGAATTTCTAAAATAAAGAATAAACTTTTGAAGCGTGTGATATAAGAGCCTATTGGACCAAACTATCAAAATCCATTTTTTTTTAATTATTATTATTATTAAAAGTATTTTTTAAAAATATATTTTGGGAGAATAACTACTTCGCTCACAAAAACTAGATTTGCAAATATTATATACGTTATCACATTTTATCAATTAGCTGGCAAGGTGACTCACAAAATTAGTTAAGCACTTTTTGATACGAGAATTATTGTCCTTAAAAAACAAAAAGCACTTTTTTTTTCTTCATGTTTCTGCTTAAAAGTAGCTTCTTCTACTGCTCAAAAATATTTATTTTTTCACTTAAAGTTTTGTCAAACACCTTCATTTTCTAAAATAAATATTTTTTTTAACTAAACAATTTTGGCCTTTCAAAAGCTTAGCTAAACATGACATAAAGGTTGAAGTGAAGATATATCAATTTTTTGGGGCCACCATTAAAGTAATACCTGGAGTGCACAAAAATTTGCAATTTGCTCACTTCGGAACACACTTCAAAGCACGCAATTGATGTTCCAAAATTTTGCGTCTAAAGTTACAAATTTTGGTTAGTGCAAACATTAAAAAATTGAGTCACAAACTCCAGACAATCAAATATGAATTCATCTGTCACAGTGCACACTTTAGACAATTGTGACTGAAGTCCTCTAGTGATAGTGCGCACTTTAGACAATTATTGATTGATGTTCTCCCCGTGACATCGCAAACTTCAAACAATCGAGTCCGGAGTTCACCTAAAGCAGTCCTAACTTTAGAAAATAGAATCTGAACTTCTTTTGTCACAGGGCAAACTTCAAATAATTGTGACTGAAATTTTCCTGTGGCAACGCATACTTTAGACGATTATGACTGGAGTTCTTTTCGTGATATCACGTCTGAAGTTCACCTGAAGCAGTCCAAAAACATCAGGCCATTGTGTTTCAAATTCTCCATGACAGTGCATACTTCCGACGATGATGATCAAAGTTCTTCCCGTGATAGTGCAAACTTCATATAATCGCGTTCAAAGTTCTCCTAAAGTACTTACTTCAAATCTCGATTATCTATAGGGGGTAAAGACTTTGGCGGTAAAATTATTCAATTGAAATGTTGGATTCCTTTAATTTGTTTAATCTATGACTGAAAAAATTTCATTACTAGGAGACTGAGAAGAATGAGAAGAAGAGAACGGAGGAAGCGGAATTTGTTGTGTCTTTATATTAGATACCATTACCATTAGATACTTAAAAAAAGTGGGCATGTGTTAAATTGGTGTTGGTGAAATACAATTATAATTAAAAAAAATTAAAAAATATATTTTCACGCTGAAAAGTGCGGATATTTCACTCTCTTTGAGGAGATTCAAGTCCATTGCAGCAAAATTTTCAACGTCCAGCATGCAATAGTCTTTTGGCTTTTAAAGTAGTTGATTTTTATGCACTTGTAACAACATTTGACATGTAAATCTTATTTAGTTGTTATCCGTGTTTTAAAAGGCATTTTCGGAGCGAGTCCCGAAACGAGAGTACCAAAAACACCCCAAGATGTGTACGTCGGGCGTAAGCATCGTGGGGTGTAAGCCCCAAGCTTCCGGGCATTCGCCAAAGGGTAAGTCCAAACATTCTGGGCTTTCAATTGGGGTGTAAGCCTCGAGAAATTTTCCAAATTTGAGCAAAAAATTTCTTAATAATTTTTTTTAAAAGTTAAATACCCAAAAGTTTACTCCTATTAAATTATCAAACTAAAAATCTCAAAAAAATCAAGAATTTTTTCTAATTGTTTATCCTAATTTCATAATCTTTTCTCTTTGTTAAAAAAATCAAGAGTTTTTTTTCTAATTGTTTATCCTAATTTCATAATCTTTTCTCTTTGTTATTTACGGAGTAACATATACACTTTAGACCTTTGTATGCAAAGTGCAAACATAAAGCAAAAAGATTTGTCCTCCAATTCTTACTATGCTTCCATGCTTGCATTTTCCTTCTTTATGCTTTATTTTCTTCAAGATTTTTTTTAGCATTCTTCAATTTATCTCTTCAAGATAGTTTTTAGTTTTACAATTTCTTTTGGTATTGCTCTAGCTTAGATAATGTTTTGAAGAGTCTATTCTGGCTATCTGTATTAGAATGAGTATTAATTTGTTATCTAATTTTAGGTTTAAAAACAATAACTTTATATTATAGTGATTTTTATCTTTGAATTATTAGGATAGAGTATCATTTTTACAACTCTAATAATGTTTCTTCATGGTCATGTTATCGGTGTAATGCATCGTAATGTCATTCACTTTTTCAAGTTTTTTCTTATTGTTCGTGCACGTGTTAGTATATTAATAATAGATATAAACATTTTCCTACTAATTTCATTGTTTTTGTGTTTTTTTTAATAATTTTTAATGTACCTTTTATTTATGTTTATTTTATTAATTGATAAAATACTAAAAATTAAATCCCATGGTGCTTACGTCTAGTGTCTCGGGGCTTACTGTTACACCTCGCATTTTGTACAGTTGAATATTTTAAGACAATGGCGGAAAGTTAAGGACAAGGCTAGTTTCCGACTTTGTTTTAGGGTGCAAGTTGCTTGTAAGTATTATTGGCATGGAATGTCAAGGGCAAATTTGGAATTTGGAAATTTAATTTTATGACTTGTTGAAGAAGTCTTGTGGTCATCCAAGTTGGAGTGGACTATGGCCCACATGAATGCAAAATGCATGTGATGAAAGATGACTAAGTAAGCTTGGAATTCATCTTTTATTAATTAGAAAACTCTAGAGAATTGAAGAAATTTGGAGGAAAATAAGAGGCACATGACCGGCCATGTGCCTCTATTATATATATATATGTGTATGAGTCATGAAGGCAAGGCAACTTGTCATTTTCACCATGGAAATTTCAAGAACAATGAGATAAGAGAAAAAGAAAGAAAGAAAGCAAGCAGTCGGCCATGGGGGCTGGCCGAACAGCCCCTATGCAATTTGATTAGAAAAATTTTGTTCTTCAAGCTTTTCAACCCTTTGGAAGGTCCTTATCATCATGAGCTAGTTGTTGGGACAAGAAAACCATTTGTTTTGCAAGAATCAAGGCCTAGCCGAGAGGCAAAGGTGAAGGAAAGGTATGATTCAATCTTGTTTTTCATATGTTATAGATGAGTTGTGTGTGTTGTGAAGTATGGAAATGAATAAAGATTATGGAAATATGGATGTTGAAGTTGAACCATGGATGTTGATGTTGGCCGTGCATGTGTATTGTATGTTTAGGAGTGATGAATCAATTCTAATTGGCATGTTGGTTGTTGTAGTATGTTGGAATGAATGGGAAATCATGAAACCTTGAATGTGGTGTTTGGCCGTGGTGTTGTGTGTGTGTGTAGCCGTAGGGGCTGTTTGGTATGTAAGAGATGAATCAATGTTATCTAGAGTTTTGATTATTGTCGTTATGAATGTTATGACGTAGAATGAAGGTTTGATCACTTAAATTGAGAGTAAGATTGTTGTGGGCTGTTTTCGGTGGAACATAGTGAACCAAATTTTATGTTGTGTTTTGGTGATTGTTTGTTGCGGATTATGTAGTGAAAATGAAGGTTTGATGACCCGAATGGAAGTCGTAATTGTGCGGGCTGATTTGAGAAGGTAATGTGATTCTAATGTAGTTCTTGAATTTACTAAAATAATGTTGTAGCATATGGAATTGTTGGTGTAGTTATGAGTTTGGAAAGTAGAAAATATGTTATGAACGTTCCAAATGAAGTTGGAAGGTTTTGGGTTTCATAGTAGGTTGTTGGGATTGTCTTGAATACTTTGTGGATTGTTCGGAATGTTCTTAAATCTTGTTTGGATGGTTGTTGGTTTGGTTGTTGTTGAAATTGGCCGAGTTAAATTCTCGGGGTTGATGGATTTATAGGGGAGGTGCTGCCGAAATTTCCGTAGATAAAGTGACGGCTTGGAATTGGGTCCTTTAATACTTGTGGCGAATGTTGGGTGTCCAATGACATCTTTTGTAGATCGCGAGAAGCCGAGACGCAAGCGTGGATTAGTAGAGGGCGGCCAAGGTATGTAAAGCTCACCTCTCTTTCTTGGCATGTCTTAGTATTATTAGGCTATGACCCGAGCTTCGGGGTTATTCCGCTCTTAAAATCCGAGCTCAAAAAACGTACTTTGTTCGATCCTAAAGACATATTCCATATTGTATTCAAGCTAA
>NC_081343.1:11501166-11516641 GCF_029784015.1 Lycium ferocissimum | reverse complement strand
TGCCGAATTATCGCTATTTAAAGGATCTGTGGCCTAAATGCCACCAGCGTTCTGGTTGATATCATCGATCGAGTTGACAGCATTTGGATCGACGGGATCAATAGGGGGAGCGTTGTGGTTTGGTACCCCACTGTTGTTGTTTTCGTCGTGGTGGCTTATCAGTTCATTGTTGTTCACGTGCACTGATTGACTGCTGTTTGCCATCTCGAAATTATCTGAAATCACAAGCTTTCAAAAAACAAGTGAAAAATAGAGTTGTAAACCAATCACCACTATTATCCGCTGCCCCACGGTGTGCGCCAAACTATTTACCCTCAAAATGGTAACAATTAAATTTGTATGTGATTTAAAAGATATGTGGTTTGGTTAGTGATTAACGTAAATTAATATGAAATAGCAAGCAATATATGAATGAGCAAAAAGAGAAAAATAGCTTTGGGCAATAAGTTATCCGTCACAGTTGGTTTGGTTTGGTTCGGGATGTATAGCTTTTATACCGAGCCAAATCCAGAAAGCTTGAGCTAAGATCAAATATTACAAAGTGTATCTGTTGTATCTCTCAAAAAGCTAACCTCAAAATAAGGGGAGCAATTTGCAGGATTGCCCTTCGCTGGGGGTGGTCTTTAATTTTTGTCCCTCAAAATGGTGGTCTTTAACTTTTGCCCTTCAAGTAATTTTGCATGCGGCAATTCTGTCCATCAATCGACCCCGTCCCATGCAATGCAAATTCTGCCTTGCGATTTTTTTTTTTTTTTAGGGTTCGAACCCACAATATTGGGGTATTAGGCGAAGGGAAAAAATTAAAGACCACCCCAAATGAAGGACAATCAGCACAACAAAAAAAAAAGAAATGAGGGGGGTTTCACCCCTATTTATAGTAAAAAAATAGGTGGGCCTCTTAACAACCTTAAAAAGGCCCTTTAAGCTAAACCCTAAAAATCATAAAACGGCGCGTCGTACGGATGTCAGAGATCCCATACGGGTGTCAGCACAAATGACGGTGTTACTGTCGGTGTGTAACTTGGCTTTTAGCGGATCCTCCAAACTTGTGCCAAGTATCTTTCCCTCGGGCTCAGAGTCTCTTCGCTCTCCAACACTCCTTCTGTTTCTGATGTCCCATTGAGCAGATCACCGATTTCATGGACTCTGACTCCTCTGACTGTACCCTGAGGTTTAGCAATCTCATTTTTACTCCGACTGCCTGTCTAAAAACAGCAACAATTTGCTTCGGTTTTTGCCGTATACATGTAGTAATAAGGGTATTCATAAATTGTTTAAGGTTACAAATTCAAATTCCAAGCGTGAAATTTTTATTCGTTTTATCTCCTTATAATATTTTTTAGCTCGTCAAGCTTCTATCGCTTATTTTCTCTTCTTGACACTCAATTTATGCTGATGTACGAGTCTCGGACACCTATGCAGTTATGGTGTAACTACAGGCTTTGTCCCCATTACCGAAATTAGGAAAACACTGTATCTCATGTCACTAGAAAAATAATTAAGGTACATCACTACATACAGTGCCAATCATATTCCAGCTATTTAATTTGGCATCTTTTCATGGTACATGCTCCGAATTTTTATTAATGAATTTGATTTCAAGCCCGAAAGGAATAAATATTTTGTAGTTAGATTATGCTCGGGGCATGAAATTAAATTTCCACAGCCTAATCTTGATTATTGAACTTAGTAGATAAGAATCATACTAATTTCTTCTTTTGTCAGATATTGTTGCTTGGAGCGAATTATCAGACATATATTTTAAGTAAATGTTAAATGTATTTCATATATGTCATATTTAATAAGCATATATAATTTTGAGTTATATTCAAAAAGTCCCAACATAGAAAGATAAATATTTCCAGTACGTTCACAATTCTGACTTTCCGGATTAATCGGATTTCAATGCAGGTACCAGCTGGATTGGGAAAAAAATAAATTCAAAGTAGGGGTGAGATGGTTGCGTGATACAATTTGAATTCTACCAATTGTGACGTTACACTAGCCACCAAACTCTTCCCATGATATTCAAACCAATTCTGACGTTTTGTTACCTCTTTATACATGTTTTGTCCGAATGCCTCCAACCTTCTTTTCGGGGAAAAAGAAGAATAACAACAACATAATTTTTGGTCATTTTCACAGCAAAAAGCCTCCACCTATTTTTTTTTTTTTTTTTTTTTGGTCTTGAATTTATATTTCTTTTAGGGTGTGATTAGTGTGGAGAAAAATATTTTTGAATTTTTTTCATGTTTGGTTGGTCATTTTCTTTAGAAAATAAGTTTTTAAAATAAAGAATATGACTTCCCTCGTGAAAATATCAAAACAAGTTTCATAGAGTTTTCCAAGCTTATTGTCTTCTCCTACCCACAAATCAACGGACCCCAACCCCCACCCCTAGACAATCCCACTCCCACCACCCCCAAACAACTTAATAGTATTTTTTTTAGATTACATATAAATGTTTTTCAAATGATATTTTTTGCTTACATACCAAATGATAAGAAGTAAGAAACCCGCTTATTTTTCAAGAAATAGGAAGTCATTTTTCATGAAAACGATTTTTCTTTTATATATAAAACACACTCTTAGTTAACTTAAAATATACCACTATGTAGGAATTTTTTTCGTGGCAGATATAATTATTTTGTTTTATTTTATATGACACTTTTTTTAGTCTATATAAAAAAATGATATATTAATATATCTATACTGTATTAAAAGCAAGAATGACTTTAGAAATATTGATTGAACTTTTTGTCCTTCATTAAAAAACTCTACAATAGATAAAATCGTCTTTTAATAATTACAAATAGATTTCATACAAGACATAAATAATTTAATTATTTTCCTTATATTTAGGATTTTCAAATCAACTAAAATTTTGTATATACTAAACACTTCCTTATTTGAACTGGGTAAAAAACCCTAATATTTTGATATTCTTTTAATTTTGGGAAATCCTTGATGAATTTGAATTTGTCACCAATTCAAATTAAATACGGTAGGACTACGTATTATCAGAAAGACATTGTACTCTTAGGTTAACTATATAGTTAATTCAATTAAGGATTCTGTTTACCCCCAAATAGTAGATAACAATTAAATTTGTAAGTGGTGGATAGATATGTGGATAGATTTAATTATACTATAAGGTAGTAATGAATAAGTAATGATATGTATTAGCAAATAATAGTAATGGAAACTAGAGAAGAAGAGTTGACAAATGCTGCGAATTGGTCCGGTCTGGAAGAAGCTTCTTTTAACCGAGCCAAAATACTTGAGGAAATATTTATGCCACTTTGCTGATTACAATATCTTGAATAGTGAAAAACTAACCTAAACTCCATTTGTTTATTCCCAAATCTTCATATCTTCATATTACAGGTCTTCAAATCTTCATACCTTCATCTTAAATCTTCGTATCTTCATATTTGATCTTCATATTTGATCTTTTAAACTCAAAATGTCAACAAACACCGACTCCGCTTCTCAAAACATGCCATCGATTTCTTCTCCGACTGTCGAACACATCGCTACCAATCCCGAGGATAAAACACAAGTATCATTCGAGCCTACGGCCAAAGACATAATACCCTCAAAGCCCAATTTTAACCATAAATTCGCCGTCGAAAAAGCCGTGCAAACTTCTGACCGGGATTACGATTTGAGACGTTACCCCTTGTCAATCAAAGAAGAGCGTCTTTCTCGAGTTCGGGCTGAGTGAGGCTGGGACAACCGCCCCGTACAAGTTTTTGCTCCCGGTGATGACGAATCGACCACCGATTTCAAAGAAGAATTTCTATACGTTTACACGTATCCGTTTACTCTCAAGATCAACCCTCCGATTGATCCGGGCATTGTTGAAATGTGTCGAACGTATAATGTGTGCCTTGCCCAGATTGGCCCGAATATCTGGAGGATCGTGGCCTGCCTTCGTTTTTTGGCTAATAACATCAACAAAGATTTTACGTTGGCTCACTTCATCCGGTTATATTGCCCGAGGATCTTCTGCGAGGGTGTCATAAAGGTCTCCAAACGAGGAAAAAATCCAATTATTTCCAGCGTTGATGAGGACAGGGACTGAGGCTGGCTCGAGTGTTTTGTCCGTGTTAGGACCGCGAATATTATACCGGCCGAATATATGCCTTTTCCTGAAAAATGAAATGAGAAACGTTAGTTTCTTGGATTTGCCTCCTTCACGTATCTTCGAGCATCCTTTCTCACGTAAGTTTCTTTAACTTTTCCAATATTACAGCCGAAGCATGGATCCCTAATGCAATTTCGGGTTTCGTCGATTGGATTGAAGCAATCATCGGCCAGCACTTGCACGCAGACAGGACATGGGCAGACTTGTCTCATGATCGATGGATTGCGCAGAATCATGGTAACCTTTCTTTTCCTTTAATCCTTGTCACACCTTTTTCACTCCAATTTTATTTAACCTTCCGATACCCAGGTCTAGGGAAAGGTTCTGTGACCCCACGACCCGCACCAGCCGATGAACCCACAACACCGGGCTCGAATTTTGGCATGTCAGGGTCAGCTCGGCTTATTGCTGCGGCATAAAAGAAAAGGAAAAAACCCTCGACTAAGGGCAAGAATAAAAAGAAAAGGTCAAGGGATGATGTTCGAGGCCTGAGGGATGAACCCGAGGCTAATATTGTGATTACAAGAGTCGTGTCGGGACCTTTCATTGTTATATCTACCGGGGACGAGACTGCTATTCCGACCCCAATCACAGGTGGGGAGGCTGAGGTTTCTTTTCCTCCGATATCTGAGTATATCCAAGCTCCGATTCCACTAAGGTCCATTGACTTTATTGATATTACAGGTGACACTTCACCCGAGGAGGCGCCCTTTCTAGAAGGGTCGACTCAACTTCAGGGGCCGAGACGGCTCAAAGGGTTAAAACGACTCGAGGGGTATAAACTACAACGGCTACCAACCCGCCTCCAAGCATCGAACCAGCTCCTACGACCGAGGTACCGCCAACGACCGATGCAATCCCAACTTCTCCTCCTGCTCCTTCTTCGGAATAGGAGAACCTTGATGATATGTTTGCTAATATCCCTCCTGCTATGGTGGAAGCTTCGGGGTTCGGTCATCTCTAAATTCCTCGAGCAACGAGGATTTCCAGTCGGTCTACTAAGTCCGGTTCGAGAAGTAGACTTGTAGATATTTTACCGGCCCCGAATGTAGAGCCGAGGAGGAAAAGGTCGACCATGGTCACCGTCCCTGAGGACTGCAGCTTTTTATCTCGCTCCGTAGGGGTTACCACTTATCTAAGACCTCTTGTTTCAGATTCAGACAAGGAGAAGATGGAAGGACTCTCGTGGCAGTGTCTTATGAATGAGGGCATGCATGCAGGCAATCGGGTAAGCATTCTTTCGTATCTTTAATGCATCGGATGTATGATTCTTTATCTTCATTTGTTGATTCTTTATCTTCATTTGTTGATTCTTCATCTTCGTTTATTTCACTTTTGCAGAGCGTCGTGCTTGTGAATGAAGGCTTCATCCCAACCCAGCACCAGATAGATGACTTGCGGGCCCAGCTAGATGCTCAAGGCCTGGAGATGGAGAAGTTCAAACTTTTCTTGCAAGAGAAAGAGGATCAACTGAGCTGGGTCACTGCTCCCCCAAATATCTAATCCGATCTTGAAGCAGCAAAAAGGGAGAATCTCCAATTAAAAATCGAACTCGAAGACACAGTCGAAAAGAACAAGCTCCTGGGCGGGGATAACAAAAATCTCAGCCTAGAGAATGCCGATTTTGCCACCAAACTTAGTGAGTTTGAAGCTATTATCACCCAACTAAGGGAAGGGCTTAATTCTGTCAAGGCCGATGCTACGAAAACGGAAGAGAGGTTCAAGCAGCTCAAAGCTGAGAGAGCCGCCGAGAAAGACAAGTTGAGGATAATCGAAGAAAAGGCCGAGACACGAGCCCAGATCAGTGATGAGCTCAAGGGTCAGCTCGAGGCCGCTGTTCTAGCCAATGATGCTCTTCAGACTGAACTGGCATCTGTCAACAAGGTTCGGATCACTCTGAGTGACATGAATTCCGAGCTAGAGGAGAAATTAAAGAAAGCTCAGGCCGACCTGGAGGAAGCTTGTAAAGATATAGAGGCCACTGAGGCTCGTTCTACACTTTTAGTGGAACATGAATAGTGGAAATCTTGAAGGGTTACACTCGAGTAGGTTGAACGGGGTATGGAAGACATTCCGGCTCACATACTCGATGTGAAGATGATCGAGGATAGGGCTAAGAAAGCTCTCGAGGATAGCTCCGAAGATGATTCCGAAAAGACCATTTCAGAGAACTCGGGTTCTTCTCATACGGAGTAAAATAGGGCCTGTACGAGCTTTTTTGTTTTTGTTTTTGATCTATGTAAAAAACATAAGTGTAAAGCTTCGGTTTATTATGCCATATATGAAATGCGTATTTCCTTTTTGCCATCATTTTCTTCGATCTTTGAGTCGAATACATTTTATGATATTTGCTTTTAACGTTTGCTTCATAAAGAGTGACTGAGGTTCGGCCCTAAGCCTTTTAATCGTTTCTCTTAGAAAGTCGAGCCAATCTTAACTCATTGGTTATGTGTTTTATTTTGTTCGGTTTCATATTGACCGAAGAACTATAGATGGCTTGCCCGCGGGGCCTTTTTAAGCTTTGTGAATTCAGATGTCTCTGAATCACCTTGGGCATTTAAGTCAAGGTCTTTAATTATTTGACCTTCTTCCGACTGTTTGAGTTTAGTGAATTAGGTTCGGCTTACTATAACCTTTGTGGCTTTGTATATTTTATGACGGCAGCCCCCAGTCGAGGGTTAAAAGAGAATTAGGTTCGATTAACTATAACCTTTGTGCCTTTGTTGATTTTATGACGACAATCCCCAGTCGAGGGTTATATTAATAAAAGAATGCATTTAAGACATACTTTTCAATAGTATTTCTCTTCATATCTCAAATGTTTATCTCATAGAAAACTTAAGGATTGCATTTGATCCCTTCTGCTCTTGTCGTAGCAATACTATCTGGGCACGATTCATTCGAGCGTTTGGCCCTTACATTGAAACCTAGTACAGAAGGTTCGGGTAGCTACAAAAAACACAAATTTCAAAAATTATTTCGATGTTGACATCGTTTCTTGTTTTGCTTCGATGAGCTCTTCTTTGGTCTTGGTGGGTGTATAGTAGTCCCCTAGCGTTTGTCTGTGAAGCATGAACAGGGAAACACTATTCAAACAATAAAAAATGATACTGAAAATTATCCAGTCCCTGATACTTAGCTGGCCTTCGAGCTTATGGGCACTTAGCCTCGCCTTCATAGGGTAACACATTGTACTTGTTGCCTCGTTAAAAACCTTGCTGGAAAACCCATTTCGGGACAAAACCGAGCTAAGAAAAAGAGTGCAACACGTGTTTTCAGACCTAATTCTAATACCTTCGAAATTTATTCCGATATGACTTCTGCAAAAAGGATAGGTGAGAATTTTTAGAATAATCACAAGGTTAACGAATCATACCTCAGCAATAGTATTTCTTCAAATGCGCCACGTTCCAGTTATTGTGTAGCTGTTGGCCGTCTCTGGTTTCCAACTGATACGATCCTTTTCCCGTTATTCCGGTTACCTAATATGGTCCTTCCCAGTTCGGCCCTAACTTTCTATCATCGGGATTCTTAGTGTGCAGGGTAATCTTCCGAAGCACTAAGTCCCCAACCTGGAAATATCGAATGTTTGTTCTTCGATTGTAGTATCTTCCCATTCGCTGCTTTTGAGCCGCTAAACAGACCAGTGCATTCTCGCGTAGTTCGTCTGTTAAGTCTAGCTTTACGGCCATAGCTTCCTCGTTTGACTCGTTTGTTGCATATCGGAACCTCAGGCTCAGTTCAGAAACTTCTACGGGGATTAAAGCCTTAGCCCGGTAGACCAGAGAAAATGGAATTTCTCCCATACTTGATTTTGATGTTGTTCTGTAGGCCCATAATACCTCTAGCAGCACTTCCTTCCATTTGTGTTTTGACGACTCTAACCGCTTCCTTAGATTTTGGATTATGGTTTTGTTCGTTGATTCCGCCTGTCCGTTTGCACTTGGGTGATACGGGGTTGACATGATCTTTTTTATCTTTCAAACCTTTGAGAAAGTTATTTACTTTATCGCCAATGAACTGACGACCGTTATCGCAAGTTATCTCCGCTGGGATACCGAACCGACAAATGATATGGTCCCATATGAATTTAATTACCTCCTTCTCTCTAACTTTCTCAAAAGCCTATGCTTCGACCCATTTTGAAAAGTAATCGGTCATAAATAAGATAAAACAAGCCTTACCTGAGGCCCATGGTAGAGGACTGATGATATCCATTCCCCATTTCATAAATGGCCAAGGAGACAGGACCGGGTGCAGTTACTCCCCCGGTTAATGTATCATCGGTGCATGCCTTTGGCATCCATCACATCTGCGGACAAAGTTTTTTGCGTCTTCTTCCATTTGGTTCCAGTAATACCCTGCTCTGATAACCTTCCGAACCAGGGCTTCGGCACCGGAGTGGTTACCGCAAGTTCCTTCGTGGACTTCCCTCATCACATAATTCGCTTCTCTAAGTCCCAAGCACTTAGCCAAAGGTCCGTAGAAAGACCGGTGATATAACTGATCGTCGATCAAGCAGAATCGGGCCGCTTTGGTTCGAAGGGACCTCGATTCTTTTGGGCCATTTGGGAGTTTTCCATCACGCAAGTAATCGATGTATTTGTTGCGCCAATCCCATATCAGTCCCATTGCATTTATCTCAGCATGACCATTTTCAACTGTTGAGTTCATCAATTGGACGACCGTGCCAGAATTGAACTCCTCTGCTTCAACCGACGAGCCTAAGTTGGCCAATGCAGATTGTCACAACCCAAATCGGAGGGCCGCGACTAACACCCAAGACCCTACTCGGCTGAGTGCCATACTACCATTCTATTCATAAGTTACACCTTTTTGTGAACCTTTACATTATGAAATGACACTTCCGTCAAGTAAAACATAAAAACTTTTTAATAAAACTCTTTCATTATGTCAGGGACTTCTCCCTTATCGTAGTCAAAGAAAACCTTTAGTCACAATAAAATCTTTAAATCAATGCATAGGAACACATCGACCTATGTGGCAGTCTTACACAACTGTCGACATCTCGTCGTACTATCCACAGGACACTGTCTGCAAAGTCTCTAACATGAACTAAGATACCATAACATAGGTCGGAACAGGGCCCCGACGTACCCATAATGCATATGACACATATATATACATATGTACTCCGACTCGGCAATACTCCGAATAGAAATGGAGTTCACCAAACCAGCGCCTGTGTGGCATGAAACACAGCGCCCCCAGGCAAAGAGACGTCAGTACGAATAATGTACCGAGTATGTAAGGCAGAAATGAAACAACATATCAAGATTCAGAGGATAAGAAGAATGTATTAGTCAACCTGTACCTGTGATTGTCGCTAAGGACCATGAATATGCATAATGAACTTTTGAAAACATGTATATATGTATATGCACCTTTACCAATTCTGTTATATCCGGCATTTTTGCATATTTGGAAAACTTGAACATAATTTTGATTTGTGAGAAATAAGGCCAAATTTGGATTTTCCTAGTAAGTGTATGCCGGTTATGGAAATTTGAATGTGAAAACACCGGATACGGCCTAAGGGCAAAATTGGAATTTTGGAAATTTGTTTCGGAAATTTTGAGAAATGAATTATGAAGAGTTGGGCCAAAAAAAAAAATAAGAAAAACTAAGGCCCAAAAGGGGAGCCCAACCGGCCATGCTAGCCCAAATCCATGGAAATTAATTTATCCATGTGATTCATTAAATTAGAGGGGCTATATATGCATGAGACCTCTAGAAATTTCAAGAAAAATCAAAACAAAATCAAGAACAAAAGAGAGAGGAGACTTCGGGTTTTAGGGAGAAAGAGAAGAAGAAAAAAATTTGTGGAGCTCTAATCCTTGCCTTAAAAATCTTGTTCTTTTGAATTTATAACGAGTTCAAGGCGCTCTTCAACATAGCATAATTGGTTTGGCGGAAAAGCTTCGTTTGTGGAAGATTGAAATTTCAAGAAAGGTAAGAATTCTTTGTGTTTCATGATTTGGACATGAATTCATGTGTTATGATGATTTGAATTGAACAAGAATCATAAAAGTGTGGTGTGTGCATGCATGGCATGTGTGTGTATGAAAGGCTTGTTTGGCCGTGTGCCATGTAGTGTAGGGATGTGAAGAATTGAATTTTATTTAGTTGGTTAGTTGTGTAGTGGTATGTGGAATTGAGTTAAAAGCATGAAAATCTTATGTGTTAGAAACATATGCATGGTGGCCGTGAGGTGCTATGTGTGTAGAAGAGTTGGTTGAATTTATTTAGTGTGTTAATTATGTTGTTATGACATGGTAAAATAAATAGAAAGGTTAATGGTGTTGTTGAAATGGAAGAAAAGTGAATGTTGGGCCGTGTGGTATGGATGAGTTGAAGTAAGAATGAATTATGTTGTTTGGTATGTTAATGGTGTTGTGATAATGTCTATGATATGAATATAGGTTAAGTGAATTGCGTTGACATTGATTTGAGAGTATGAAGTCGAAATATGAATCGTCGCATTTTGTTGGAAAGTAGATTAATGGTAGTATATGGTGATTTTTAATGATTGTAGAATTGTTGTGTTGGCTTGTTGTTGGTTATTCTGAGCCGAGTTAAAGTCTCGGGGTGCCCCCTTTATAGGGGAAGTGCTGCCGAAATTCCGGTAGCCAAGAACAACCCAAAGATTGAAATGTTAGTTCTCATGAATAGTAATTGGTAAGAATGACCATTTGCAGTTTTTGGACGAAACGGGAATTGAGATTGGACGCACGTAAGGCGTAATCCAGGTATGTAAAGCCTTCCCTACCTTTCTTTGGCATGTTCTGAGTCTAACGTGCTTGACAACAGCCTCGATGACATTTCTCGCTTCTCGTAATTCGAGATTGAAATTGGCGCAAAATCGCGCAAGATTGAACCCTTTTCCTCCAATTTGGCCTATAAGTATATAGCCTCCATAAATGGAGTCGAAGCATTCTAAAATGATTTTTGACGACTCCCTAAGGTTTATTATCTATAATTTACGCCCTTTATTATGGTTGGGTCCGAGGTGGGCCCACGATACCCCGATACTCCCGTATGGTTCAAATCGATCCGTTTTTGTCTGTTTTTCATAGCTAACTCTTGATTATGTTCCGTCTCGCTAACTAATAGGCATTATGACCGCCTCTCCGAGTCCGACTATTATTCCGATCTCTCGGTTACGATTCTCGGATACTCCGTTCCGATATGATCCGCCTATTCGATTTGATTTACCTTCCGAGCTATCTCGCATTTATTCTGTCTGTATGTCGGTCTGTATGTATATGGTTTCTCATTTGTCTGTTCGTGGATGTCCCAATGCTTCCTTCACTGCGCCCGGGCCGTGTTCTGTGATTCGTGCACCCCGCTGCATTGTTCACCGCGTCCCTCGGATTGTGCGGGCCGGGTTCGTCCGTATCCGATATGGTCTGATATGACCGGATATGATCCGATTATGTGATATTACGGAGATGGCGGCCGGGATGGCATTTGATCTCGATTCTCGTTCGTCCACCGCGTCCCGTACTACGAGGGCCGGTTGCGTTACCGCGTCCCTTATGAAAGGGCCGGGATGCATGCGTACGTGATTAAGATCCGATTTCGATATGTACCGTACGTATGTAATTATGACTCGCATGCATAGTTCCGTCCCTACGATTCGTACGTCCGATATGGATTATGACTACGTCCGTACATTTCGAAAATCTGATTCGGACTCCGATTCTGTCTGACACATTTCTGTACGTCTGATCGATTCTGATTCTGTCTGCCATACATTGAGATCTGGTTCTGTCTGAGAATCTGCCCATACGCTCTGTAAGTCTGACTCTGTACGAATCCGATTCTGTCCGCTCTACTTCTGTATTATCCGTCTGTTATGATTTTTACGTATCTGATTCGGGTTATTGTATTTATGTATATTATGTTTCCGCTTTACATACTCGCACATCTTCGTATCGACCCCCTTGCTCGCGGGGGCCGTGTTACATGCCCACGAGTACACGCGCGCACGGTACGCCGCCGCTTAGGATATTGGTCCGTTGTTTGAGAGCTCCCTTTGATCCGGAGTCGATATTTTGGTATATATCTTCTCGTTGTACATACGTTCGTATATATGACTCTTTGGCACGGCGGGGCCCCGTCCCGTCCGTCGATTCTGTTCGTATGTTGAGGTCCGTGTACATATCGTGAGGTGTGGGTTGTCACCGGTTTGGTACGTATGTGTGAGTTTTGCGATTTTGTCCGTTATGATAGCCTCAACGCTTCGTACTGTATTTAGTATGTATATAGGTATATGTATGTTCGTGTGAGGGATGTTATATATTATATGGATTTATGCATGTCTGGATGGATTGACTATTTAGTATGTCGGATCTGATAAGTAGGTACGTATGGGTGTCCAGGTAGGACACCAGTCACGGCCCACGGGGTTGGGTCGTGACAAATTCGCTCCTTCGAGCTTCGCCCCGTCGGGCATCATATCATAATGGCCCCATCGGGCAGCCCCTTTGGGCATCTCAATCATCATATACCAGCTGATCAGGTGGGTTGCGTATATAATGCCATAGCCCTTTCCCCTTCCCCATCAAATCATGTCATACATATGTAAAACATCAAAAGACTCCCTTCGAAGCAACTTTTAATTCAAAATGGGAACTTCTTCCCCTTTTTCATTTGTCTCCTTCGAGACTTAAAAATCAAATATGAAATTCATATGAACAAAGAAACCTCATAAATGTCCCCTTCGGGATTTAGACACCATTATGGAAACGTACGACCTATGGATGCCCTTTCGGGACTTAAGAAGGTAAGGAACAATCATAAAAAGGCTACAGGAACATCAAAGACTGAAGTACTCCTAGTGCATCTAAGAGTAGAGTAATATGGAAGCTCGCTTACTCGTTTGTTCGTTCATATCATAGGATCATGCTAAAATGAAAGAAAGGATAACCTTAACATACCTTTTTTGGTCGTCTTAACTTTAACTACTCAACACTTGTCCTCCCAAGCTCCTAAATCTACATTCCAGAGAATTCATACTATTGTTAGGTTTATCGTTATATGTTTATCTTAAGCCTTCAAATTAAACCCCTTTAGAATCTGCAATAAATTCGGGCAACATCTCCCTTATATCTTCTACTCCCTTCAATCTTCAAAACAACTCCCAAAGCACAATAAAACACCAACAATTCCATAATCAAAAGATTACATTCAAACTATACTCAATTCAATCCCAAAATTTCTTTTCATAATCAATCCATAACAACAACTTCATACAACCCCTTATACACTCGTATACGACAATTCCTTAACATTATTATTATCCCTCATAACAAGATTATGCTCAAAACATACTAATAATTATAACTCAAGTCAATTCACAACTCAAGATATCATCAAATGCATATTTGAACTTTTCCTCCAATTTTCTTCTTCTCAAATCTTAACATAATTACCAAACAAACTCATAAACATGAAACTAATACAAAATCTTACCTCAAAATTCAAGAACACTTCAATTCCATGGTTTCTCCACCTTAAAAATATTCACCTAACATCTTCAAGAAGAGGATACAAGTGTAGACCTCACTTGGAAACCCTTAACCACTTTAATCTTCACTTTGATCCTTGGTTTAGGCTTGGAAATATGTTGGAATATGTTTGGAGATGTTTCTAGGACTTCCTAGGACTTGGGGCTATGCTAAAAATGAAATAAAATGACCAAGATTTTCATATAGACTTGTAGGAATATATGTGCATGTTGTAGAAGTTGGAAGAATGTTCTAGAGGATTTGGGATATGTTTAGAGAGGTTTGGATATTGGATGAATGTTGTGGAAAATTCTAGAGAGGTGTGGAGGTGAGAGATAGTGAAAATTTGATAAAAAATGATGAGTTAGAGGGGGTATTTATAGGTGTGTGGGTCGGGTTAGGCTCCATTGGTCCGAATTAGTAGGCCTTAAGTAAGTTTCTAGATAATTCGCGTAGATTCGCAGGCTTCAAGCAGTCCATCTTAAAATGCCCATAACTATCTACTCTGATGTTGTTTTGACGAACAGTTTGTTGCGTTGGAAACTAGACTTCGTGAACTTCAATTTAGGATTTTGTTTCACTTCAAAACTCCTGATATACTAGGAGATATACCCCCTCTAAAGTTGACCCAAAGTTTCTGTCCAAAATTCTGCCAACTTTTTCCAAATATTCGACAAACTATTTTCTTCGATTTGCTTGGTCCCAAAATCTTTCGAAACTCTCCATATATGATATTTATCATTAATTATACTGATAATGGTCATGTTCTTTGGTTCCAAGGTTTTCCTTCCCGGTTATGACTTACGAGATCGTCATTCATCCTTTACTTCATTGTTACTTACTTCTATGGCTTGTACCTTCCAAAACTTCATAGGACGTCTCCGATACTCCATTGATACGGTGAAATACGTGGCGTGCTTATGCTCTAAAAGTGCGAGGTGTAACACATCCTCCTCGTTGTTCTGCTCCCTCGGTACATGTTGTATGGTCCATTCTTTAAACCGATGCAATACTACTTGAGTTTTTTTCCAAGTATCTTTGCATTCGTTCATCCTTGACCTCATAGACACCATTAACTTGATTCACGACTAGAAAAGAGTCGCACTTAGCTTCGATGACTTCTGTCACGACCCAACCCCGTAGGCCATGACTAGTGCCGAAAATTTGGACACTCGTATACACTTGTTATCTATAGTCATACACTACTAGCATGCACGAATCGTTATAAGTATAAAGACAAGACGTATGCATATCAAGCTACCTAGCTCCCGAAGAGTTACAACCTTTAACGGTTTACCGCACAAAAGCCGGCAAGGTGTCATCATATATATATATGTATAGGGGAACGTCCCAACAAAACATAAGCCGAGAAGGCTACCTTCGTACACACACCATAATAAACATATATATCACGCGAGCCGCAAGGCTACCACTACAAATGGGTACGCCCAAACACAAGTCATGTCTACACAACAAAACATCAACTACACATAGACCCGCACATGTGACCACGGACCTAAGAGTGAGAACGACATCATATGACGGGACGGGGCCCCGTCGTACCACCGAACAACAACATATATACATATCAAAAGGCTATACCACGACGATAGGCTCCGAACAAAGGAGCACTGCGAAATAGGCGAGTAGATATCCTAGGTCGGGCGGATCTCTCGAAACGAGCGCACAACGCACCGCATGAAACGCCCCCGAAGAAAGGGGTCGGTACGGAATATGTGCGAGCATGTAAAGTATGGCAAAACGTAAAAAACGGTCATAACCGAAATAAGGA
>NC_081343.1:11495799-11501066 GCF_029784015.1 Lycium ferocissimum | reverse complement strand
GTCCTTTTGGGGGGCTTCCCTTTTTTGGCTTAGGGCCCTTCTTGGACTTTATCCTTCACATGTACTACCCTATATCTTTTTATATGTCTTTTATAAAAGTCCCGATGGTCGGGCCCCACCTTGGCTTAGCGGTTACGAGGGGCTATCCCTCGAGTGATCACGTTAGCGAGTTTACTTCTACGCTCTCCAAATTCCATATATATACATTCTCATACTCAGATAATATAATCTTTATCCCCGATGCTTGTGTGAAATTCCCGTTTTGCCACGGCCTTCCGCATTATTTCCGTGAACCATTTTGCGAATTCCTCTTTTTACCCTTAACCTTTCCCGATATTTTCATACTACTCATATTCCTAACCAACTTGTACATTAAAATAATTTTGGGAGATGGTCATTCCCTTATCTTTGCCACGACTACCTTGAAATATCCGAACGTATAAAATACGGGATATAACAGTCGGATTATTCGCAAGCTGAGGTGGGGTCCACACACAGAAATTTGTTTGGGACATGCGAAAATTTATACGAATCACATATGTGAGGAAGTTAAACATAACTCGTTAAGGACCTCGAGCCAAATCAAAGTGTAAGTCCTCCAAACAAATATTTTTAAGTAATGTTTTCGGGTGATCCGACTTTGAGGGCGTAAACGATATTATAAGTTTGGAATTTGGAAAACCACCAAAGATAGAAGTTGTATATAATTGGAATTATCTTTCCAACCATAGGTCGGGCCGACAGTACATCGTGATAAGCGAGATATGGGCGTTTTAACGGGAAAGGCACAATAGGCCCAAACCCAATCGGGTTAGGCCCATGACCCATGCCTATTAAGTCTAATTTCAGCCCTTTCCTCTCATTTTCCGACCAATAATACCCAGAAAATTCAGGAAAGAGAGAGAGAAGAACCTCGGAGAGAAGAAAACCAATTTTGACCAAAATCTGAGCCCCGAATTAGAAGCCCACGAAGAGAAAAGTGTTGTACGGCGCGTTGTCTTCAATTTAGCTAAAAATCAACCAAGGAAGAAAGTGATAACGTGGGGCCGCATGCTTAAGGTATGAATACGGTTCCTTTTCATTGTTAACGAGTGTATTTAAAATTTTATGGTTAAACGGAGGGTGTGTAGAAATGGATGAAATTTATGAAATTTTGTATGTTGATGTTGGCGTAGTATGGGCTGTTTTGTGACAGGAATGAACTAAATTTATTTAGTATGTTTGGATTGTTGTGTTGTGGATTCTATTGTGCTAATGAAAGTTTAATGGTTCAAAGTGAAGCATAGTTGTTTGCGGCTTGTTATGGAATTTTATATAGTTTATTGAATTTATGGAAATAGTGGGATTATTAAATGTAGTTCATGAATTCGGAAGGAAGAAATGTGTTGTGTTGTTTCCTTGAACTTGGAGGTTAGGGTTTCATTATGTGATGAATGGAATGTTGAATTGAATCGCGTCGAAAGGGTTATTAATGTTAGAATGCGTTTTGAATCGATTATTGATGTTACTTATATGTTTGTTGGTATTGTTGTTGAAAATATTGTGAGGAGTTGAATTCTGGGTTATTTGAATTTACAGGGAAATCTTTGCCCAAATTTTTGTAAATAAAGGCGAGCTTAAAATGGGATTCCGAGGCCTATATGACGAATGTTTGGTGTCTAATGACGTGTTGTAGAGATTTCGAGAAGTCGAGACTTGAGTTTCGATTAGCTTAGGAAGCAATCAAGGCATGTAAAGCTTACCTTTCCTTCTTTTGGCATGTCTTAGATATGGCTAAGTTATGATACGCTACGAGCCTTGGGGGTAATTCTATTCCAAAATCCGAATATATTTATGATTCGCATTTGCTTCTTGACGTTGGCATCCTTAGGCGTGGTCAAGCTATGCATCGTATATCTTCGATATGATTGGATTTGAAATACTATGTAAACGGTTTGTTCCGAAAAGATTTTATGTCTACAAACGTCCGTAACTACCAGTGGAAATTGATGGTTTTGATAAGCTCGTAAACGATTCTTATTTGTTTCTTGACATTTGTATTCATAACGTAGTCGAATTATGGTCCCTATGTCTTTTGTAAGACTAAGTTTCAAAAGTTGTCCTAAAAATTTTGTTTTTAAAAAAGAGTTTTGCTCCTAAACGGTTCCGAAACCTACGAACGGCCGTAACTTTCATATATGGTCTCGGATTGTTGTGAAACGTTCGTGGAGGTCTCTATACGTATAATGACTATGATTTTCATAAATGGGCCCGTATTTGGGTTAACGTCGCCCCGTGGGTCCCGCGACTTTCTACGTCCGGGTTCTAATGACCTATTTTTCGAAAGAACTTATTACGACTACCTTTCCGACCCCCGAATATGATTATATGATTATATAGTTATTCCGTTGAGTCCGAAATGACGTTTCGTATACTTATGATTCCGATACGTACCTATGATTTCGAAGTTCGGTTTGATATGTTTAGGATATTCGGAAGAAAAATCTTATTTGACTATTGTTTCGATTTTGAACTAACAGCTCGTTTGATTATCCTTGGGTCTTTAAAAGTGTTTTGCATTGCATGTGATTTCCCGATTCTCGCCGTGCATTATGTTTCGCATCCTTCGCCGAGTCCCGGGTCGGTTTGTTATCGTGCGCACAACTGGGTATGATGTAGCATTCCGAAGTATGATGTGATTAAGTATGTGATATGCGATATTCGAACGCCGGACTTTTGACCCTTGTTATGCAGGATACATGTGATATTTTCGCCGGACATTTGGAAACGGTCGCGATATCGACCGCCGGGACTTTTGATCGCGGTATGTCGGGTTTCGAGACATGAAATCATTCGGAGTATGATGTGTTATGGCGCCCGATATAGGAGGGCAACCATGTTCGTCCTCCGGTCCCATGGGCCAAGTATGTGTTATGTGGATATGGCATGCGATGATTTGATGATATGATAACCGATATGATATGATATATGATTATTATATTATATATGGATCGGCCGTACGTTCCTCGGCATTATCGTATTATTTATGGATCGGGCCGTACGTTCCTCGGCATTCGGTTAACGTCACTTATATGATGTGTTTGATTTTCCATATGTATGAGGAAATGTTTTTCAAAAGTTGAAGCATTTTGGCATTCGTTTATCATATTTGTCTTTTGTACCTCTTATGTATGATTTGTATGTCGTACGCAAGCACTTTGGTATTCCGGCTGTCGTGCTCCTTTCTCGTACTCCGTGCCCGGTTATGACTTCGATTTACGTACTTTTCGCTTGCATACTCGCACATATTTCGTACCGACCCCTTTCTTGGGGTCGCGTTTCATGTCGCGGGCAGTACCCTTGGTGCAGATGAGTAGATGATTTTTTAGCAGAGATGTTCCGGCGGGATTGGCGAGCTCCGTTTCCTCCGAGTGCTCTCGATCTCGAGTGCTTGTGTCGGTATCCGAGATGTTGGTAGAGACTTTGCGGAATAGTGTCGTGTGTGTGATATGTCGGTTTGTGAGCGGTACCGCGTAAGCTCGATGTAACATTACTACGCATTATGTCAGAGATTTGTTTTGTAATCGGCTATGTAAGCCGATATACCGATACGCATTATGTTGCAGTTCGTTCATGACTATAGATTTTATTTGATCCGAAAAGACGAAAAGTATGATGTTCTTGAAAATTTTCCTTCGCATTTTGACACGTTTTATGTCGGTATATTATGTGTATTACGAAGGTCTCGCATGGTTCGCTCGGCCCTCAGGTGGTCAGCGTGCACCACGCCTTATCGGGTTAAGGGTGTGACAAAGATGAACATGAATTCCTTACAAGATAAAGGAGAGTATTTGATAGCCTTAAGTGCGTACCATGAGATTTTGAAGTCATACGAGCTGATGGAACTAAGTTCGTCAAAGAAAGTGAAACACAAGTTATGTTGAGAAGGTTTCGTAACAATTGGGCTAATAATTACTTAGTAATGTCTTGAGGAGGAGCTATAAGGCTCCTTAGCTGGTTAATGAAGCATTATGCAAGTGCCAATAAGGTTCCATAAGGATTGGAGGTTGAACGAATCGACCAGAGAAAGTTTCAAAAAATGTTGGGTTGTACGACCAATTATACGGACCGTATAAGTTATACGACTCGTATAATGGTCTATATAACCATACCAGAGAAGGGTAAACCCATGGTGGGATTATATGGTCCATTTATTCGGACCGTATAAATGGTCGTATAATCCGGTCGGGCCAGTTTTTTTTTTTTTTTTTTTATATGGACGATCCATGTTCATTTATTTCATTTCCAACATATTTCCAACTCCTAAAAGCTCTAGAACCTTCTCTCAAGCATATTCCACACTTTCTCCAAGCAGAGACTATTAGATCAAATAGCAAGAATCAAAGTGATCCAAGCGTTGGAAGGCTCACTGAGGTTTGTGGAACTCAAGATTTTCTTTGGTGTTGAAGTTGGGGTTTCACTCAAGTGAATGATTTGATTCAAAGCTTGCTCTTGTGTGATTAAGGTGAGTTTTACATCTATTTCGTGTTATTAAAAGTATTTGGTTGTTGAATAACTTGGATGAGGGAAGAAAAAGTAGAAGATAAGCTCAAATATGAATTTAATGATATTTTGAGTAGTTAATTAGCTCGAGTCATGATTCTTAAGATGCTATAAGTATAATCTTGTTGGGAGGAGTCACTAATGATGTTGAGGAAGTATTGTATGGATGACCTTAAAAAGGAGTTTTGAGGATTGGACAATGCTTAACTTGAAAGAAGCCTCTTGATTATGATATTATGGATGTTGTTATTGATGTTTGGGAGTTGTCTATTATATGGAGAAAGTCAATGAAACAAAGGAAATGCTGCCCAAATTCCCTTAGCCCTTAGTTGCTTTAATTTAAACTTAATCATGCTTTCAATTACCTAATCTTAGTATGAATCCTATTGAATGTAGAGTCGCGAGATTGGAAGGAGAATGTCTAGTTGTTAAGAAGACAAAAGGTATGTTAAGGCTATTCCTTCTTCATTTTGGCATGATCCTATGTTATGAGCCAACAAGCGATTAAATGAGCTTCCATATTACTCTACTCTTAGAAGCACTAGGATTATTTCAGTCTTTGATGTCCCTATACCATGTATGATTGTTACTTCTATTCATGGGTCTTGAGATTACTGATGTTGATGATGTTAGCTCAAAGATTGTCCATCGGAGGTAATATGACCTTATGTCACTTCGAGAATTCTATGTATATATTTCGGTTATGCTTTCTTCAAATATCTTTT
>NC_081343.1:11468208-11495699 GCF_029784015.1 Lycium ferocissimum | reverse complement strand
TTGATACCTCAATAAAATGTTTTGTCAAGATTCACCACCTTTTCTAAATCATCCCTTAGTATCACAAGCCCTTCCGAATTATCCTAGCATTCCATCAACAAGATATGAAATACATGATCCTAGACTGACCCCACAAGTTTGAGCTTTCCTTCCACAAATTCCATCTCTAATTTGTTGATTAAGAACTAATAAAATGTCACCATGAAGCATTCTCCAACCACCAGCAGAAGAAAATTAGAATCCGACAAGCACCACAGGACTTCTTAGTGCTTGATTCACACAGTTTACCTCCATATTTGCCCTTGGGTCGTGAGCGAACCATTTAGTTCACAAACTACTTGTTGTACGCTTTGTACTCTTCCAATAAAGTGAAAATTAATTGCTAGACGTTTTTGGCCTATAACATGAGCTTTTTCTAAGGCAAAATGTGGTTGGAACGTATTCTGGTTCGTTCAAATGAATTGCGAATTCACTACTCATATACGCTTCTTCAAAACAAGGTCTCCCAAATAAGAATGATGCCTCTTATGGATGACGTGGGGGTATTTCTTAAAGTTTTAGTCCAACATAATAGATTTAACTTGTCGGTATCGACATTCAAAACATATTATGAACTTATATCTCATTATCTTCCTTTTTCCTATTTACGGGAAAATTCGGGCGAGTTTCCTCTCGTACTTCTTACTATCGCAACCTCGTACGCGAAGAAAATACCAACAATGCCTCACGGAGGCCAACATATATATACGCATATATCATATCGTATCATAGCCACGGGCTCCCAATTTCAAGTAAAAGTATAAAGGTGTCGGGACTTACCTCACATATCGCACCTCGAGGCGTACCGATCCTTTAACGATCCGTCCGTTATACCTTCCTATCTACCTTCTCTTACATCCTTCAACTTTACATTTCAATCATATTTCACTATTCTTACCTTATCCAACATGCCTCTTTCGCACCATAACTTACACTCCGTGTACCTTGTAGAATCGCCAACATCATCGATTGCTTTCTTCGTCAATGTCATTTTTCACCGAAATCAAAGCTTAGTATAAGGAATCTCATTTCCTATGGCTTGGCTCTATCGCACGAACTTAGATATGAAAGAAAGGTAACATCTTAAATGCCCTGTAGCCTCCTGTTTATAAATGTGGTGCACAACACACCGATAAACAAGACTCTACTAAACACGGTCTGTAGACACTCCGAGGATGAACTGCTCTGATACCATTTTTGTCACGACCCAACCCCGTAGGTCGGGATCGGTGCCCGACCCGGGACACCCGTATGCATACCTATTAAATATAATCAAACTGAAACTACGACAATACGGAAACTTATAAAGGAACTCCAAAGCTCGTAACATTGTCATATATATATATTTCCAGATCAACTGTCTCCTGAGGAGTCACGACTGATCAAATCATAAAATGATACGCAAGCCGACAAGGCTGCCATTACACATCAATATCATGTCATATGCAAGCCGGCAAGGCTGCCACTACGGACGGACATCATATCATAGCACATCGTATAGACACAGCTGAACAGAACTTATACACAACCCACAAATATGTCTACAGACCTCTAAGAGTACGAAAAGCGAAATATGACGGGACAGGGCCCCGTCGTACCCCTAGATAACATATACATATATACATCCAAAAGGATCTGTACCAAAATCTAGGCTCCGGAACAACGGAGCTCTCCAAGACAGCAAAAAGGGAATCCTAAGCTGGGGGATCACCAAAGCGAGTATCTGCACCTGCGGGCATGAAACGCAGCCCCCGAAGAAAGGGGGTCAGTACGGAATATGTACTGAGCATGTAAAGCATGAAATACAGTGTCACGACCCAACCCCGTAGGCCGTGACTAGTGCCCGAGCTGGGCACCCATACGCGCTCTTTAACCAGATACGGCATACGTAAGACTTATACATCTATATAAATATCAAACGTGGCATGTCAAAGCATATATACACGCAACCGATGGGGCTTACGGCCGCCCGTACACATACAAACAAACCGTACATAACCCATATGCACCTCTTCGTAATGTCCAACGGTCGCCGTAAAGAGTATATACCCAAAATATCGGCTCCCGTAACAAAGGGAGCACTCCAAACATAAACATATAATGGAAATCCTACGCCGGTGGATCACCAAAACGTGTGTCCGTACCGCGGGCATGAAACGCGCCCCCCCCGAAGAAAGGGGTCGCACGGAATATGTACCGAGTATGCAAAGCGAGAAGATATAGTAACAAACCGAGTCATGATCGAAACAGAGGTATAAAAGTAAACATAATAACCGAATCTCAAAATGTCGTCATCCGACACGCAAGTCATGCAACAGAGGTACAGTAAAACAATTATAATAATCAGAATACCAACACGCTTACTCCTGAAATATAGATTATACATATACATACCGAAGCACATCATAACATCATACCTTATCATATGAGCTGACATTAACCGATGTGGGATTCGCCTAAACCAATGTGGGATTTGCCTAGACCAATGTGGGATTTGCCTAAACCAATGTGGGATTTGCCTAAACCAATGTGGAATTTTTCGTCATCATTGGGTTTGCCCCACCATTGGGTTTGCCCCACCACTGGGTTTGCCCCACCATTGGGTTTGCCCCACCACCGGATCTGAAACCAACTGATCATATTTTCGAATCCATATACATAACATACAACATAGCATACATACACAGTACCCGACCGAAAAGGGGCTCGGCGTACCGGTCATATCATAACACCAGAATATATATACGCATCGATAAACCAGACCATCATATCATGTTAGACTTCGTATCACATCATGTTTCGGAATACACATCATATTTCAGAATACAACATAGTGCGTGCGCAAAAACATAACCGGCCCGGACTTGGCGAAGAATGTGGCGAGAATCGTGAGTAACCAAATACAGTTCAAAACAATTTCGAAGACTTAATATGTTAATCACAACGAACCGTCATTTATAAGCCAAAACAAAATCAAATCAGATTTTCTTTCGAATATCACTCGGGAACATCTCACACCAGATTTCATAAATCATAATTACGTACCAAAATCATGTGCATAAGATCATTGTCATAAATCCAAAAGATAAGTAAAATAGTCATATTTGAAATCGGAATAATAATTACAACATCCTCTTTCAAAAGTTGTCGAAATTACATAAAGGAACGTCGCGGGACCCGCGGACGGGCGTAGGCCCGAGCTGGGCCCGCCTATGGAAAACATACTCGTCTAACATCATACAACCTTCTACGAAAATCTCAAGGCAATCCGAGCTTTTCTGTGAAAGTTATGGGCGTTTGTAGTTTTAGAATCGTTTAAGAATAAAAACCTTTTTTTTTTTTTGAAAAATTAAACTTTCATATAACTTTGGTAAATCAATACTTCTAAGGACATAAGGATCAATATTTCATCATATCAAACATATGAATACCAAGAAACAAATGCGTATCATAGACATGCTCGGATTGCGAGAATAGAGTTTCCTCGAAGTTCGTGTCATAGCCTATTTTTAACTAAGGCATGCCAAAGAAAGAAGGTTGCTTTACATACCTCGTACGCACTCAACGCTAATCCAAACTCAAGCTAAAGCCAATCTACGCCTCGGGCTCTCCAAGGTCTACAAACAAGTCATAATATGCCAACATTAGCTATAGGCATTTTGGGCATTTAATTCCAATTTCGCCCTTAATTCTACGTAAATTTGGAAAGATTTCCCCCCGTAAATAGGCCACCCCGAGAATTTAACTCGGCCAAAATCAACAACAACAACAACAACAACCAACCTAGCAACATTAATAATCAATCCGAAAAGCAATATAACACTAATAACTCTCTTTTACATCATTCAACAACTTTCAACATATTCGATTCAACGACTCACGTTCAAGCCAACATCAACGCTTATACATTCATATACTAATCCAAATCCATACCAACAACATTCAACAACATTTTAAACAATTCATACAATATTTCCAACAATCCAACAAAGCTCCAATTTGCCCGAAAACCGTCCCCAAACCCGAGACACCACTACAACCCATTTCTAACTTCCGAATCATGATTTGCATCAACAATTCACATTCTAACAATGCCATTCTCATAGTTATACAAATTACATCAAATGTACAATAGCCTTCAATTCAGCCCACAACACTTACGATATCAATTTGAGTCATTAAACATTCATTTCCAACATAGAATTCATAACGACAACACTAAAACGTTAATCGACATTAATCCATTTCTTTGTCATATAACATGCCCCATTTTCGGCCAACACATACATATATACATATTTGATAATTCTCATTCATTTCTTCACCCTACAACAATTAACATACTACATAGACTTAATTCATCACTTAAACATAACACACACACACATATACTTCACACGCCCAACCCTCATACATATGGCCTCAATTCCAACATACTATATTTCATGAATTTTCATCATTTTAGCATACTACAACATACATACAACCTTTATAACACATAAAACATAATCAAATCTTACCTTTCTTCCTTCCACTTCACAAGAGGCTAGGGTTTGCGATAATGAAAACTAGCGGGTTGATCGCTCCAACGACACTTCCACGCTACTTAGGGACCTCAACTTAGTGGGTTTGCATCAACAAAATAATTTTAGGATGGCTTGAATGGAAGTTGATTTTTGCTAGGCTTGGCCGAGAGCCTCACTTTCTCTTCACTCTTGCTCTTTTTTTTTTGTCTAAGTGTTGAAATGAATAATGAAGACTAGTTGATCATCTTTTGCTATTATATGAAGTGCACACATTGTCCTTGGCCCACACATGTGTTGGAGCAATGAAAATTGAACACAAAATGGGTGGGCCAACTCCAACATCTACACGGCCAAATGCATGAAAAAATGCATGATTTGCAAGTTCCATTAATTCCAATTTTGGTCCCAAATTTTCCTAATTGTTCCATGCAAACAAATTCATGCACAACTTATGTCTCAAAATAAAATCGAAGGTCCAAAGTCCCGACTTTGTATCCCGGAATGGTTTTGTCTCTAACTTACCATAGATAAGCCGGATTGTTCCAATGTACGAAATACGGGATATAACATCCTCCCCCCCCTTTAGAACATTCGTCCTCGAATGTTAGATTAACCTTACGGGATCTTATAAACACTCGGGGGAGTTTCTTTTACAATTATCACAAACAGTTCATACATCAATCAACATAACCAATTAAAGAATCTAAATTACCTGTACCCGCATCTGGTGGCGCCTCCTGATCCTGTCCACGGGTCAACGCATATAGGCGGTTCGATGGACCGCCAGAACTGGAGGCTCCGCCACGGCCTCTGCCACGGCCTGCTGGAGTCGGCGTGCCTCGCCCCATCGGGCGCATAGCTACGGAAGGTGAAGACGAACCGGCAACTGACTCAGTAAACTGGGCTGCACCACCCGGACCGCCCCTGTACGGACACTCTCTCTTGAAATGACCCTGGCCGCCACAAGTAAAACAAGCACCCGTGGCACGGTAACACTCTCCAGGGTGATACCTCCCACAGTAGGAACACGGAGGTCTGGGCGGCCTCATCTGGCTACTGGAACCTCTGTCCAACTGTGAGCCTGAAACCCTGGAACTCGGCACCGCCCCCGAATATCCCGCACCCTCTCGATCTCCCGCCGCGAACCGCGGGGGTGTACTCAGGCCGGGCCGGGAAGGGTGTCTGCTATGCCGCCGCCGAGGCCGCCCGCCTCGAGACTCTCCGAATACCCGAGCAGATCTAGCCCTCTTCGGGCTGGCCCCCATCATAATCTCTATCGGGCTGACGCCCCCTGTGTCGCTCCTCCATACCCTGGGCATGTGCCTGAATCCGTGCAATATCCATCCCTGTCTGGGCCGCCATCACCGTACAACTGTCAACCAAGTAGTCATCCAGCCCTATCACATACCGGTGCATCCGGTCAGTCATATCGGCTACATAAGCGGGCGCATATCTGGCCAGCGAATCAAACTCCAGACTATACTCCCGGACACTCCTGCCCTCTCGCTAGCAGGAATCGTCCACCCCGGCCCGCCTCGCTCCGGGAGGTAGAAAATGGGCCAGAAGGCCTCTCGTAAACTCGCCCCCCATACGGCCGGAGGGGCACCCTCACCTCTCGGACAACATCCAGACTCGTACCGCTAGCCGCTACATCGTGCAACCGATAGGATGCCATCTCAACCGACTCGTCTCAGAAGCACTAATCAATCGCAGGGTACGCTGCATCTGTCGGATGAACTCCTGAGGGTCCTCTGCGGGCTTTGACCCGAAAAACTCTGGTGGGCCACAAAGCAGAAAATCACGGGCCCGCTGACTGTCATATCTATCCGCACGATCACCCCCTGATCCGTGCCTGTGAACCTGGGCCGCCATCAATTCGGTCAACAACCGGACCGCATCTCGCATCGCCCGATCCTCCGCCCCTGGCTGAGGAGCTGGGGGCGCGGGCTCTCGAACCTCAGGAGCTGGCGGTGGAGCCGCCCCCTGTCCTGCAGCTGTGGCTGCTCCAAGCCCCTCAGATACTGGCAGTGTAGCCGAACTAGCCGTCGGAGGCACAATCTCCGGCTCAAACTGGGCACGGGCCCTAGTAGCTATCCGGGCCCGGCTGGTCTCAGCTGCTGCTGTAGACTTGCCCTTCTGGGCAGCTGTGGCCTTCCTCGGAGGCATCGCTGAAATCATAACATTTCGTCAGAAGAGAGTCATCCTGATAACACAGCTCTATCGCACGATCTAGGATCAGAAAGAAGGATAACACCCTAAAATGTCCTGTAGCCTCCTGTTTATAGATGTGGTGCACAACACACCGATAAACAAGACTCTACTAGACACGGTCTGTAGACATTCCAAGGACGAACTGCTCTGATACCACTTCTGTCACGACCCAACCCCGTAGGCCGTGACTAGTGCCCGATCTGGGCACCCATACGTACTCAATAACCGAAATCAGCATACAACAAACTATACCATCTATAAAGATCAACGTGGTTCCAAATTGTCACAATATACAAACACATATCCGTACGAAGCCGGTAAGGCTGTCATAATATACATAACATGTCAAAGCATATATACACGCAGCCGACAAGGCTGCCACGGCGGATGGGCCGCCCAAACACAACTCACACGTCGCGTCCGATCAAAACTGTACATAACCCACATCTGTGTCTACAGACCTCTAATACAGAACAACAGAATCAGATGACGGGACAGGGCCCCGCCGTACCCTGAACAAACATAAACATATACACCGAAAGAGTATATACCCAAAATATCGGCTCCAGAACAAAGGGAGCACTCCAAACAGCAGAATGGAAATCCTACGCCGGTGGATCACCAAAACGTGTGTCTGTACCTGCGGGCATGAAACGCAGCCCCCGAAGAAAGGGGGTCAGTACGGAATATGTACTGAGTATGCAAAGCAGAAGATATAGTAACAAATCTGAGTCATGATCGAAACAGAGGTATAAAAGTAAACATAATAGCCAGAATCTCAAAATGCTGTCATCCGACACGCAAGTCATGCAACGGAGGAACGTAAAAACAATTATAATAATCAGAATACCAACACGCTTACTCCTGAAATATAGATTATACATATACATACCGAAGCACATCATAACATCATACCTTATCATATGAGCTGACATTAACCGATGTGGGATTCGCCTAAACCAATGTGGGATTTGCCTAGACCAATGTGGGATTTGCCTAAACCAATGTGGGATTTGCCTAAACCAATGTGGAATTTTTCGTCATCATTGGGTTTGCCCCACCATTGGGTTTGCCCCACCACTGGGTTTGCCCCACCATTGGGTTTGCCCCACCACCGGATCTGAAACCAACTGATCATATTTCCGAATCCATATACATAACATACAACATAGCATACATACACAGTACCCGACCGAAAAGGGGCTCGGCGTACCGGTCATATCATAACACCAGAATATATACGCATCGGTAAATCAGACCATCATATCATGTCAGACTTCGTATCACATCATGTTTCGGAATACACATCATATTTCAGAATACAACATAGTGCGTGCGAAAACATAACCGCCCGGACTTGGCGAAAAATGTAACCGGAATATATAATCAGTTCAAAACAATTTCGAAGACTTAATATGTTAATCACAACGAACCGTCATTTATAAGCCAAAACAAAATCAAATCGATTTTCTTTCGAATATCACTCGGGAACATCTCACACCAGATTTCATAAATCATAATTACGTACCAAAATCATGTGCATAAGATCATTGTCATAAATCCAAAAGATAAGTAAAATAGTCATATTTGAAATCGGAATAATAATTACAACACTCTCTTTCAAAAGTTGTCGAAATTACATAAAGAAACGTCGCAGGACCCGTGGACGGGCGTAGGCCCGAGCCTGGCCCGCCTATGGAAAACATACTCGTCTAACATCATACAACCTTCTACGAAAATCTCAAGGCAATCCGAGCTTTTCTGTGAAAGTTATGGGCGTTTGTAGTTTTAGAATCGTTTAAGAATAAAAACCTTTTTTTTTTTTTTTTGAAAAATTAAACTTTCATATAACTTTGGTAAATCAATACTTCTAAGGACATAAGGATCAATATTTCATCATATCAAACATATGAATACCAAGAAACAAATGCGTATCATAGACATGCTCGGATTGCGAGAATAGAGTTTCCTCGAAGTTCGTGTCATAGCCTATTTTTAACTAAGGCATGCCAAAGAAAGAAGGTTGCTTTACATACCTCGTACGCACTCAACGCTAATCCAAACTCAAGCTAAAGCCAATCTACGCCTCGGGCTCTCCAAGGTCTACAAACAAGTCATAATATGCCAACATTAGCTATAGGCATTTTGGGCATTTAATTCCAATTTCGCCCTTAATTCTACAGAAATTTGGGCAGCATTTCCCCTGTAAATAGGCCACCCCGAGAATTTAACTCGGCCAAAATCAACAACAACAACAACAACAACCAACCTAGCAACATTAATAATCAATCCGAAAAGCAATATAACACTAATAACTCTCTTTTACATCATTCAACAACTTTCAACATATTCGATTCAATGACTCACGTTCAAGCCAACATCAACGCTTATACATTCATATACTAATCCAAATCCATACCAACAACATTCAACAACATTTTAAACAATTCATACAATATTTCCAACAATCCAACAAAGCTCCAATTTGCCCGAAAACTGTCCCCAAACCCGAGACACCACTACAACCCATTTCTAACTTCCGAATCATGATTTGCATCAACAATTCACATTCTAACAATGCCATTCTCATAGTTATACAAATTACATCAAATGTACAATAGCCTTCAATTCAGCCCACAACACTTACGATATCAATTTGAGTCATTAAACATTCATTTCCAACATAGAATTCATAACGACAACAACTAAAACGTTAAGCGACATTAATGCGTTCTTTGTCATATAACATGCCCCATTTTCGGCCAACATACCATATGCACAATTTGATAATTCTCATTCATTTCTTCACCCTACAACAATTAACATACTACATAGACTTAATTCATCACTTAAACATAACACAACACACACATACTTCACACGCCCAACCCTCATACACATGGCCTCAATTCCAACTTACTATATTTCATGAATTTCATCTTCATTTTAGCATACTACAATATATATACAACCTTTATAACACATAAAACATAATCAAATCTTACCTTTCTTCCTTCCACTTCACAAGAGGCTAGGGTTTGCGATAATGAAAACTAGCGGGTTGATCGCTCCAACGACACTTCCACGCTACTTAGGGACCTCAACTTAGTGGGTTTGCATCAAAGAAATAATTTTAGGATGGCTTGAATGGAAGTTGATTTTTGCTAGGCTTGGCCGAGAGCCTCACTTTCTCTTCACTCTTGCTCTTTTTTTTTTGTCTAAGTGTTGAAATGAATAATGAAGACTAGTTGATCATCTTTTGCTATTATATGAAGTGCACAATTGCCCTTGGCCCACACCATGTGTTGGAGCAATGAAAATTGAACACAAAATGGGTGGGCCAACTCCAACATCTACACGGCCAAATGCATGAAAAAATGCATGATTTGCAAGTTCCATTAATTTTTCCAATTTTTTTGGTCCCAAATTTTCTTATGTCTAATTGTTCCATGCAAACAAATTCATGCACAACTTATGTCTCTAAAATAAGGAGTATAGAAAACTAGTACAATAACCGGAAAACCAAAGTCTTTGAAACATAATTCATGTGTGTCAATATGACTCAGTGAAAGACATGTTAAGACTTTCACGAGTGGAGTAGTAAGCAACCATATGCAATTAAAACATTTTCCAAGACTCATTAGAATAATCAACACGAGCTGTCATTTAAAAATCAGGACAATGGTTATATCAAATACTATTCAAATGTTACTCGGGACATTTCAACTAACTCTCGAATACTATCATGAAGTATATCAAAACGACTTAGAAATCATATTCATATGTCAATCAAGTATGAAACATCTTATAGGAGTCCAGCCACAAGTTATCACAAAGTTCCTATGAATAGGAACGGATGTATATCGACTAGTGTCCAACATACAGAAAGCTGAAAAGAGAGGCTCAACCACTCGGGAGTTCTAACATCAAAAAGTAAATAAGAATTATAGATCACATCAAAAGTCTATGAATAGAATTACCCCAAAGTTCATATCATTTATCACTTAAGTCTAGGACATGCCAAAAGAAAGAAAGGATGGCTTTACATACCTGTTGACGACTATTCGTAAATCTGTTCGCCTTGTCGCTCTTTTAGCCTATTCAATATACGAGTAACGTTATCGTTAGTAACTATATTTTCTAGTTCGTAATTCCGTAGGCCTTCGCTTATAGAACTTATTCTTTAACTTATATATCTCATTTAGGGTTTTCCATTAGTTAAGGGCTTAACGAAAATCGGGCAGCATTTCCCCTATATATTCGCCTAACCCGAATTTCCAATTATTCTCCTGTTAACACAAAAATACCAAAAACAGAGATATACATACGAAATTCTCACAATTCAGCCCATAACAATTCTAACAACCCAACAACTCCTCTAAATCCATTTCAACCCACAATTCCTATAACATCAATGTTATGCATTTTCTTACTTCCAATTTCGTCCAATCCAATTTTAATAACTCCATTACAATACTATTAACACAATTACACCATAAAACAAGAAACCCTTACCTAAATTTTCTCGGAGGAATTTCTACTCTTAATAGCTCCAATTTCGTAATTTCTTCTTCCTCGATTCAATATCCAATGTTCCTATCACCTTCTTGAACTTGCAAATAATTTGGAACTTAATCAAAATAGCAAAAAAATTATTTTTTTTTCTTCAACCATGGCTGGCCGTGAGCAGCCATGGAAATGTTCTCTCTTTTTTTTTTTTTTTTTCTAAGTTGATCTTGTAAAATGAAATTAATTGCCAAATTATTCATCACCCATGCTATATATATGATTGCCCTTTAATGGACACATGTCACCCTCTCCTTTATGACTCACCAATCCACTTCTTGGATTTTTTTTTATTATTATTATCTTTTTTTTCGGGTGGGGCCCACTTGGTAATTAATCCTAATTAATTTAAATAATCACTAATTATTACTTAGTAATCTAATCACAATTAATTAATCCCTAATATCCAAATAATATTTTTACACTAAATAAAATTTATAAACAATTTATGTTTTAATTAAAATTGAAAATTAAAGGTTTCTACTTTTTATCCGAAAATGATTCTGCCTTTAACTTGACTCGATTTGCTTGCGAATAATTCGACGTATAAATATATGGGGTATAACATCCTTCCCCCCTTTAGAACATTCGTCCTCGAATGTTAAACTGATCCTGAATTCCCAATACTTTTCTCAAGTGTTCTCTTAGTTAATTATGCCCTTCACATACCTCTTCCGTTTGTCGGTTCACTATAATGCGTTATAACGCATTCCAGGCCTGTACATAGTCATTCCTGTAATGTCCCCTCTTTCTGTTGCTTCCCGAGATAATAATTCCACGTCATTGCCCTCACTCTCCTCTTACTTCGCAATCCGTTGTCAGTTGAACCGTGAGCTCTTCCGTTGAAATCTTACTTTCTTCCTTGTGCGCTTAGTCCTACTTGACCCCTTCTCCTCCTATAGTTATTTCTTTAAGTATCATTTCGTTTATCTCACCTCTCAATCTTTAAATATGATTTTAATAATGCGCAGACGTCCTTCGTCAGTTCATTAGACTTTAGGATCCTTGGAGTATCGCATGCCTCTGGTTACCTGTGGACCCTTCGCAGGTTCTACGAGTAAAACGAAATTTCCCATAGGATAACATTTTTGTACTCCAAAATCCTTGCTTTACTCTGTTGTTATAGTCCGTATTTTGGAATCCTCAGCATCATGTGTTACTTTCTGATTTTCTTTTCAAGGTCTTTAACTATCATTTGCTTTTATTTCTTGATCTCGACCTTTAGAGTTGTTATCAAATAGCGCTAGGGTCCCCTCATATTATAATTTTACTGTCATCCAGTAACCAGTAACCTACTTGTTCTGATCGTCCCGGTTGAATCATTTCGTAATTTCCTTCACTCTAACTGGCAATACCCTAGGCATATTATCTCGTGTCGTTTCCCTATTTTTGACTCAAACCCTTCTATTGCCCCTTTACTCAAATTTGCTCTTAGTTCTCCTACCACGCATCCTATTGCAATCTTTACACGAGCATGTGTAGGTGCTCAAATCAGCCCAAAAATACCTTAGTGTTGCCTCGCTAGTCTTTATGCAGACCCTATATTATTCTCTTATATCTTTCAATTGTTATCAAGGCTCAACTATGGCTTTTGCCCTCAGTACTAATTATCTCTCTGTAGTTTTGTCTCAAACCACCTTATACCTTTCTCTGATGTATCTGAAATATCGCAACCACATTGTTGTTACTGAATTCTTACTCTTCTTATCAAGTACTCACTTGGCCTCGTTCTTAGTATACAAGTATTCGTAGGGTGCATAACTATTCTTGTACCACTTGTATAAAGTGTTTCTAATCTTAGTCATAGTCTTTCCTTCTCCTGGTTTATCTGCTCTACATATCTTGTTATACTAAACTCACTTGTTGTTTACTCTGTCATGCCCCTTTCCCTTCTTTTACTACTTATATGTCACCATGTCATTGGCCAATAACTCCGTTGCCAACATCTTAACCTCTAATCCAGTATAGCCTTGCTATCCTTTATAATATCTTTTAAGTCACTCGTTACCATTCTCTTGTCATATTCTCCCTTTTTATAAGCACCCATCTCCAGGTGTCATATTATCCAAGATCTTTTCCAATAATTCTCAGAACTGCCTCAAATACCATTTTGGCTTCTGTCCGTTTATCGCTGGCTTTTAGATCTTACCAACTTGCTTCAACAGGGGATCTCACTTGAAGTTTAAGTTTTCATATCAAATGTATTGCAGTGTCATTTGATTTCATCTTACTCTTGCATTTTTCTCATCCACTTCCCTCCTTTAGGGTGTGTCTACATCCTTATCTATTTATATTCCGCTCTATACCCCCATTTCCAATTTTCAAATTCATATGATTCCTTTCCAATACATTTGGTATACTGTACCATATCCATATCTTCCTCTATATCATCTATAACTTAGATTACACCTGGATGAAACCCTAACACAATTACGAGGCGGTGGGAACCCTCGATATATAGTACAAAATCTTATACGATGGTTGATACTCGAGCAATGTAATTGATGTAGCAATTTATCCGAAGCCACCTTCCATTTGTTCCGATCAGTAATTAGCTAGTGCTTATAGTCGTTTCAAATTTTCCATTCGGTAGCACTTATATTCTGAGGATAAGTGTCCCAAGCTTTCTTACAACACTATCTTTATCCCAACGGATATTATCTACTTCCTCTAGTAAACTCACAATACATCAGTTGTTTCACAAATCCACAATCCTTGTCGTTTAAGGATTTCACTATTTTCGAGGTGAGGTTACATATACGCAGTACTCTTTTATGCCTCATACTCTTTCTCTCTTGTTGTATATCCAATACTAACTTCTAACCTACTCAAAATCATATCCAATTCGCCTTAATAGTGGCCTTGTCTTATCACATTTTTGTCATACTACACCTTAAGTTTGTAGCGATATATTTCCCTTTACGTCTGTCTTGAGTGCTTCTTTTAGTATTCCTTTCATTTCTCCGGTCTATGTCCATCTTTTATTGTGTGCACGAGGAATCTCATGTCACTTCTATATCCTTCGAAAACACTGCCTGTACATAACCCCTTTCTCCTTTTCAAAATGTATTATGTTTATCTCTATTTGTTCTTATCATCCTAGTCATTTCTGGCATTCATTCTGTCTTGTTGCTCATCTTCCTTTAGGTCGGTCTTTCACAATTCTGTCACTTATATTACTCGTTTTCTTAGCTATACAAGTCATAACACATTGCTACACTGTAATCCCACTCGTTTTCCCCTTATCTTCCTTTTTCTATTAACTCCTTCTCTTCCTGTGCTCGCTTTCACTTTCGTTACCACTTGATCTCTATTCTGAACTTTCCCTGTAGAACTCTGTAAGTCCTTCTTATTCCCTCTACATTTGCTTTTCCGTTTCACACCGATCACATCGCATTCTTTAGTTACTCCCTTGTTAGGCTTTACTCATTCTATAACAATCCTTATGGTATTCGCATTACATCTGTTTGTAACCCATCCTATAACGTAACACTTCTTAATCTTAAGGATTCACGATTCTTACTATGGTTTTAATTTCACTCTGTGGAATAGGCGTACTTAACCCTTCACCCTTTCTGGTCGATCTTATCCTTAATATCTCACAAGCTATCTTATCAATACCTTCATAATTTGTCATAATTCTTCCTCCTCCGTATTTTTATCTCAATCATACTATTACTCTTTTTAACTGTAAACTCGTCGTAATTTATCCCTACTTATCGGTTCACTTGATACCTCAATAAAATGTTTTGTCAAGATTCACCACCTTTTCTAAATCATCCCTTAGTATCACAAGACCTTCTGAATTATCCTAGCATTCCATCAACAGCATATGAAATACATGATCCTAGACAGCCCACAAGTTTGAGCTTTCCTTCCACAAATTCCATCTCTAATTAGTTTATTAAGAACTAATAAAATGTCACCATGAAGCATTCTCCAACCACCAGCAGAAGAAAATTAAAATCCGACAAGCACCACAGGACTTCTTAGTGCTTGATTCACATAGTTTACCTCCATATTTGCCCTTGGGTCGTGAGCGAACCATTTAGTTCACAAACTACTTGTTGTACGCTTTGTACTCTTCCAATAAAGTGAAACTTAATTGCTAGACGTTTTTGGCCTATAACATGAGCTTTTTCTAAGGCAAAATGTGGTTGGAACGTATTCTGGTTCGTTCAAATGAATTGCGAATTCACTGCTCATATACGCTTCTTCAAAACAAGGTCTCCCAAATAAGAATGATGCCTCTTATGGATGACGTGGGGGTATTTCTTAAAGTTTTAGTCCAACATAATAGATTTACCTTGTCGGTATCAACCTTCAAAACATATTATGAACTTATGTCTCATTCTCTTCCTTTTTCCTATTTCTGGGAAAATTTGGGCAGAGTTTCCTCTGTACTTCTTACTATCGCAGAACCTGTACGCAGAAAATACCAACAATGCCTCACAGGGCCAACATATATACGCATATATCATATCGTATCATAGCCACACAGGGCTCCCAATTTCCAGTAAAAGTATAAAGGTGTCGGGACTTACCTCACATATCGCACCTCGAGGCGTGCTGATCCTTTAACGATCTGTCCTGTTATACCTTCCTATCTACCTTCTCTTACATCCTTCAACTTTACATTTCAATCATATTTCACTATTCTTACCTTATCCAACATGCCTCTTTCGCACCATAACTTACCTGTGTACCTTGTAACTGCCAATATCATCGATTGCTTTCTTCTGTCGATGTCATTTTTCAGCTGAAATCAAAGCTTAGTATAAGGAATCTCATTTCCTATGGCTTGGCTCTATCGCACGATCTTAGATATGAAAGAAAGGTAACATCCTAAATGCCCTGTAGCCTCCTGTTTATAAATGTGGTGCACAACACACCGATAAACAAGACTCTACTAGACACGGTCTGTAGACACTCAGGATGCTCTAATACCATTTTGTCACGACCCAACCCCGTAGGCGTGGCGGTGCCCGACACGGACACCCGTATGCATACCTATTAAATATAGTCAAGCGAAACTACGACAATACGGAAACTCATAAAGGAACTCCAAAGCTCGTAACATTGCCATATATATATTTCCGGATCAAGCTGTCTCGAGGAGTCACGGCCCGATCAAATCATAAAATGATACGCAAGCGCCATTACACATCAAGTTGCCATTACACATCAATATCATGTCATATGCAAGCCGGCAAGGCTGCCACTACGGACGGACATCATATCATAGCACATCGTATAGACACAGCTGAACAGAACTTATACACAACCCACACATATGTCTACAGACCTCTAAGAGTACGAATAGCGAAATATATGGACGGAGAACCCGTCGTACCCCTAGATAACATATACATATATACATCCAAAAGGATCTGTACCAAAATCTAGGTTCGGAACAACGAGCTCTCGAAAGACAAAAAGGGAATCCTAAGGTGGCGGATCACCAAAAGCGATGTATGCACTGCGGGCATGAAACGAGCCCCCAAAGAAAGGGGGTCGGTACGGAATATGTGCGAGCATGTAAAGCATGAAATACGAACAGGATCATCTTGAAATAAGGAGTATAGAAAACTAGTACAATAACCAGAAAACCACAAGGCTTGCCTTTGAAACATAAATCATGTGTGTCAATATCATACCCAACCCGTTATGGGGCTTAGTGACATAATTAGATAATCATCCTGTACATATGCATATATAATGTGTCCCCGCCCTCTAGAGAGGGACTCGGTAAATAAAATCATCATATACATGTACATATAACGTGTCCCGGCCCTCTAGTGAGGGACTCGGTGAATAAAGTCATCATATGCCATCCTGGCCGCCATCCCCGTATCATCATATCATCATGTCATCATATCATCATATACATATACATATACATATACATATAACGTGTCCCGGCCCTCTAGTGAGGGAATCGGTGAACAATGCAGTGAATCTGTGCACGAAAACGTGTCCTGGCTCGGGACTCAGTGAAAGACATGTTAAGACTTTCACGAGTGGAGTAGTAAGCAACCATATGCAATTAAAACATTTTCCAAGACTCATTAGAATAATCAACACGAGCTGTCATTTAAAAATCGGGACAATGGTTATATCAAATACTATTCAAATGTTACTCGGGACATTTCAACTAACTCTCGAATACTATCATGAAGTATATCAAAACGACTTAGAAATCATATTCATATGTCAATCAAGTATGAAACATCTTATAGGAGTCTAGCCACAAGTTATCACAAAGTTCCTATGAATAGGAACAGATGTATATCGACTAGTGTCCAACATACGAAAGCTGAAAAGAAAGGCTCAACCACTCGGGAGTTCTAACATCAAAAAGTAAATAAGAATTATAGATCACATCAAAAGTCTATGAATAGAATTACCCCAAAGTTCATATCATTTATCACTTAAGTCTAGGACATGCCAAAAGAAAGAAAGGATGGCTTTACATACCTGTTGACGACTATTCGTAAATCTGTTCGCCTCGTCGCTCTTTTAGCCTATTTAATATAAGAGTAACGTTATCGTTAGTAACTATATTTTCTAGTTCGTAAATCCGTAGGCCGTCACTTATAGAACTTATTCTTTAACTTATATATCTCGTTTAGGGTTTTCCATTAGTTAAGGGCTTAACGAAAATCGGGCAACATTTCCCCTATATATTCGCCTAACCCGAATTTCCAATTATTCTCCTGTTAACACAGAAATACCAACAACAGAGATATACATACGAAATTCTCACAATTCAGCCCATAACAATTCTAACAACCCAACAATTCCTATAACATCAATGTTATGCATTTTCTTACTTCCAATTTCGTCCAATCCAATTTTAATAAATCCATTACAATACTATTAACACAATTACACCATAAAACAAGAAAATCTTACCTAAATTTTCTCGGAGGAATTTCTACTCTTAATTGCTCCAATTTCGCAATTTCTTCTTTCTCGATTCAATATCGAATGTTGCTATCACCTTCTTGAACTTGCACATAATTTGGAACTTAATCAAAATAGCAACAAAATTATTTTTTTTCTTCAACCATGGCTGGCCGTGAGTAGCCATGGAAATATTCTCTCTCTCTTTTTTTTTTTTTTTCTCTAAATTGATCTTTTAAAATGAAATTAATTGCCAAATTATTCATCACCCATGCTACATATATGATTGCCCTTTAATGGACACATGTCCCCCTCTCCTTTATGACTCACCAATCCACTTCTTGGATTTTTTTTTATTATTATCTTTTTTTTCGGGTGGGGCCCACTTGGTAATTAATCCTAATTAATTTAATTAATCACTAATTCTTACTTAGTAATCTAATCACAATTAATTAATCTCCAATCTCCAAATAATATTTTTACACTAAATAAAATTTATAAACAATTTATGTTTTAATTAAAATTGAAAATTAAAGGTTTCTACTTTTTGTCCGAAAATGATTCTGCCTTTAACTTGACTCGATTTGCTTGCGAATAATTCGACGTATAAATATACGGGGTATAACATATCGCTTGTCGGTAGTTTATATTTAGTTTGGCTTTGTTCCACGTCTAGTTGAGATGTAGAGTGTCACGACCTAACCCGCCATGAGTGGCACCCACACTAACTCCTAGTGGGCAAACCAATACGCTTAACCATCTACTCATTCAAAGTCTACTTTTATTTAGCCATTTTATTCAGTTCACAACAAATTAAACGCAATCTTAATCAAAAGCAGTCATGCCATAAAACAATAATGTAAATGCGAAAGTCCTAACTATTACAACCCCAATATCCGAAAGTCACCGTACAAGGACTCTAATCCAAAACATGTCTAAGGAATTCATACTGTCTAAAATAAATGACATCAATGTCTGGAATGGAAATAGACATTAGATAAAGGAAGATCTTCGAGCGACCTGGTACAGGTAAAAGCTCACCCTAAATCTGTCCGCAAATGGCCTCAAGCTAAATGTTAGGTCGAGTAGCAGTCTCTGGATCACAATCTGCACTCAAAAGATTGTAGCAAGGTGGTATCAGTACAAACACTATGTACCGGTAGATATCATAGGCCGACTAAGATTAATATCATGCATGAATCATAAAATCAATAAAATAGACAACCAGTCAACAACACATAATCAGATAACCCACACCAAGTCAACCAATGATATTAACAATCAAGTCAACCAAAACAAGCAATGGAATAAACCTCCCAACAACATTCTCACTTACTCAGCCACTGATCACTCATGTACATACATGCTAATTGGTGTCTTTGCCCAATAGCTATGACCCGTAGAGGACCTATAGTGTCCATGTACCACTCGTTCCGAAATGAACCTCAGACCATGAGCTTACAACTAGGTCGCATCCTCACCCCCTGTAAAATGTGCCTTTAATCTAGGTCACATCCTCACCCATATATATATATATATATATATATATATATATATATATATATATATATATATATATATATATATATATATATATATATATATATTATCACACCACTTTCAATGACCGATTATCAAGTAGTATCCCATTTTCATCAAGAAGATCATATTAACTTCTCACCACAATTGTCATCATATATAGATCACAACACATCGAATAATGGCATTAAGCCCACATTATCAGTCAATCAATAGCATATAGGAATTTTAACCACACATTATGTCTGAAGACTAGACATGCTTTCTCCTATCAATCTCATAACCCATACAATCAACTAATCAAAGTCTGACTCAAGTAGACCGTAACCTACCTCAACTACGGAGAGTAGCGGAACAATGCGAATCACTCCGCTATAGCCTTTCCCTTCCGTAATGCCTCGGAATGCTCAAAGTCTAGCAATTAAGATGCTAAATAAGTCACAATCACTCTAGTCAACTATATTAATTCAGTGAACATCTTTCCACTTTACCCCTTTCTAGTGGGTGAATGTTTACAAGGTGTAAATCATCCTAACATTAGCCTTAACAATAATAAGTTATCAATTCATAAGGTTATTCATTCAAGTTATCTCTTACAGGCAATTTCTATGGTCAAGCTACCATCTTATGAAACCCTAAGTCTCAATTCACTTAGTTCATGTCTCTAACAGTTCAATTCTTGATTAGAAAGTGATAACCCAAGCCTTTAGATGATAATCACACAATAATATTCATAACCCACCAACTATTAAAGGGCTATTAAGTTCTAGGATTTTTAGTCTCAATTCACCATTGCAGACCCATTAGAATGATAAAAATTTTAGAGATGAAAGCGTAATGAAGGAAGGAATGGTTGAGACTTACCTCTCAAGAATATTGTTACATCTCGGAGATTTCAGATTTGTTGCATTGTGAGTAGATCAACGTGAGATTAAGATTGTTATATCCCGTATTTTGGTACATTGGGATAATCCGAGTTAGTCATGATAAGTTAAGGACAAGTTTGTAATTTCTTCCGATTTTGTTAAAAGTGCATAAGTTGCATATTCATCTTTTCATTGGCATGGAGTGTTAATGGCAAAATTGGAATAAGAAAAATTTGGGGTTAAAAGTGAATTATGGAAAGTTAAGCATTTCATGGAAATTAAGGGCTAGAAGTGAAATTTTGAAAATTAAATATTTCATGAAAATGACCATGTGTGTGGTGTGGGCCATAGCCCACATGTGTTAATTATATAAGTGGCAAAAGATGACTAATTAAGTCATCTTCATCATTTAGCACCCTAGAAAATTCAAGAAGCATGGAGAAAGAACAAGAGGCCATTCGGCCATGACCAAGAAAAATTGGAGTCCAAAAATCGACAATCATGTTGTTGCTTCATAATTTAAACTCGCGTTGACAGCATTATATTTCGTATTTTTGTACGTCGGATTATTCGCAAGCTGAGGTGGGGTCCACACACTGAGATTTTTTTGGGACATGAGACAATTTATATTAATCACATATGTGAAGTTAAACATAACTCAAGAAGGACCCACGAGCCAAATCAAAGTGGAAGTCCTCCAAACAAATATTTTTAAGTAATGTTTTCGGGTGATCTGACTTCGAGGGGCAGAAACGGTATTATAAGTTTGGAATTTGGAAAAACACCAAAGATAGAAGTTGTAGATAATTGAATTATCTTTCCAACCATAGGTCGTGGGCCGACAGATGACATCGGAATAAGGAGATATGGATGTTTTAAGCCGGAAAGGTCAGTGGGCTAGGCCCAAACCGGGCCCAATCGGATTAGGCCCATGACCCATGCCTATTTAAGTCTAATTTCAGCCCTTTCCTCTCATTTTTAAGACCAAGAATACCCAGAAAATTCTGAAAAGAGAGAGAGAAGAACCTTGGAGAGAAGAAAAACCAATTTTGACCAAAATCTGAGCCCCGAATTCGAAGCCCATGAAGAGAAAAGTGTTGTACGCTGCGTTGTCTTCAATTTGAGCTAAAAATCAACCAAGGAGAAGAGTGATAACGTGGGGGCTGCATGCTTAAGGTATGAATACGGTTCCTTTTCATTGTTAACGAGTGTATTTAGAATTTTAACGGATTAAACGGAGGGGATAGTGTGTAGAAATGGATGAAATTCATGAAATTTTGTATGTTCATGTTGAGCCGTGAGTATGGGCTGTTTTGTGACAAGGAATGAACTAAATTTATTTAGTATGTTTGGATTGTTGTGTTGTGGATTCTATGGTGCTAATGAAAGTTTAATGGTTCAAAACGAAGTTATAGTTGTTTGCGGCTTGTTATAGAATTTTATATAGTTTATTGAATTTATGGAAGTAATGGATTATTAATGTAGTTCATGAATTCGGAAGGAAGAAAATGTGTTGTGTTGTTTCCTTGAACTTGGAGGTTTCGGGTTTCATTATGTAGTGGATGGAATGTTGTTGAATTGTGTCGAAAGGGTTATTAATGTTAGAATGCGTTTTGAATCGATTATTGATGTTACTTATATGTTTGTTGGTATTGTTGTTGAAAATATTGGCCGAGTTGAATTCTCGGGGTTGTTGAATTTACAGGGGAAATGCTGCCCAAATTTTTGTAAATAAAGTGCGAGCTTAAAATGGGATTCCGAGGTGCCTATGACGAATGTTTGGTGTCTAATGAGGTGTTGTAGATTTTGAGAAGCCGAGACTTAAGTTTGGATTAGCTTAGGAAGCAATCAAGGTATGTAAAGCTTACCTTTCCTTCTTTTGGCATGTCTTAGATATGGCTAAGTTATGATACGCTATGAGCCTTGGGGGTAATTCTATTCCAAAAATCCAAATATGTTTATGATTTAGATTTGCTTCTTGATGTTGGCATCCTTAGTGTGGTCAAGCTATAGACTGTATGTCTTCGATATGATTGGATTTGAAATACTATGTAAACGATTTGTTCCGAAAAGATTTTATGTCTATAAATGTCCGTAACTTTTACGGTACGTAACCGGATGGCTTTGATAAGCTCGTAAACGATTCTTATTTGTTTCTTGACATTTGTATTCATAACATAGTCGAATTATGGTCCCTATGTCTTTTGTAAGACTAAGTTTCAAAAGTTGTCTAAAAATTTTGTTTTAAAAAAAAAAAGAGTTTTGCTCCTAAATGGTTCCGAAAACTACGAACGGCCGTAACTTTCATATATGGTCTCGGATTGTTGTGAAACGTTCGTGGAGGTCTCTATAACGTATAATGACTATGATTTTCATAAATGGGCCCGGATTTGGGTTAACGCTCGCCCGTGGGTCCCGCGACTTTCTACGTTTGGTTCTAATGACCTATTTTCGAAAGAACTTAATATGACTACCTTTCCGACCCCCGAATATGATTATATGATTATATAGTTATCTGTTGAGTCCGAAATGACGTTTCATATACTTATGATTCCGATACGTACCTATGATTTCTGAAGTTCGGTTTGATATGTTCCCGAGGGATATTCGGAAGAAAATCTGATTTGACTATTGTTTCGATTTTGAACTAACAGTTCGTTTGATTATCCTATTGGGTCTTTGTAAGTGTTTTGCATTGCATGTGATTTCCCACGATTCTGTTCGTGCATTATGTTTTTGCATCCTTCGCCGAGTCCCGGGCCGGTTGTTATCGTGCGCACAATATGAAGTATGATGTGATTCCGAAGTATGATGTGATTCCGAAGTATGTGATATGCGATATTGACCGCTGGACTTTTGACCGCGGTATGTGATATGTGATATTGCCCGCGGGCTGCGACATTGACCGCTGGACTTTTGACCGCGGTATGTCGGGTTTCGGAGACATGAAATCTTCTGGAGTATGATGTGTTCTGGCGCCCGAGACAGGAGGGGCGACCATGTTCTATCCGCCGGGTCCCATTGTGAACCGTATGTGTTATGTGATATGGTATGCGATGATTTGATGATATGATAATCTGATATGATATGATATACGATGATATGATATGATATATGATTATTATATTATATATGGATCGGGCCGTACGTTCCTCGGCATTATCGTATTATTTATGGATCGGGCCGTACGTTCCTCGGCATTCGGTTAAGGTCAGCTTATATGATGTGTTTGATTTTCCGTATGTATGAGACATAAATGTTTTTCAAAAGAAAGCGAAGCATTTTGGCATTCTGTTTATCATATTTGTCTTTTGTACCTCTTATGTATGATTTGTATGTCAGACGGAAGCACTTTGGTATTCTGGCTTTGTGCTCACTTTCTGTACTCCGTACTTCGGTTATGACTTCGATTTCTATTTTTCGCTTTGCATACTCAAGACATATTTCGCATCGACCCCTTTCTTTGGGGGCTGCGTTTCATGCCGCGCAAGTACCCACAGATGAGTAGATGATGTTAGCAGGAGATGTTCCAGCGGGATTGGCGAGCTCCATTTTCTCCGGAGTGCTGCCGAGTCTGAGTGCTTTTGTGTGGTATCTGAGATGTTGGTAGAGACTTTGCAGACAGTGTCGTGTGTGTGATATGTCAGTTTGTGAGCGGCTGCGTAAGCCGATGTATTACTATGCATTATGCTGCAGATTTGTTTTGTAATCGGCTATGTAAGCCGATATACCGATACGCATTATGTTACAGATTCGTTATGACTATAGATTTTATTTGATCTGAAAAAGACGAAAAGTATGATGTTCTTTGAAAATTTTCCTTCGCATTTTGACACGTTTTGCGGGCCCAGTATGATTATGTGTATTACGAAGGTCTGCGGGTTCGCTCGGCCCTAGGTAAGGGTCGGGTGCCCATCACACCTTATCGGGTTAAGGGTGTGACAAATTGGTATCAGAGCAGTTCGTCCTAGGGGTTGTCTGCAAAGTCGTGTCCAGTAGAGTCTTGTTTATGGTGTGTAGCGTGCCACACTTATAAACAGGAGGCTACGGGGCATCTAGGTTGGTTACTCTTCTTTCATATCTGAGATCGTGCCATAGAGCCAAGTCATAGGGAATGAGATTTCTCTTACTGACCTTTGGTTTCAGCAGAAGAATGGCATCGACAGAAGGAAGTGATCGACGATATTGGAAGTTATAAAGCACGCAGGTAAGCAAAGGTATGAAAAGTATATGTCGGGTTAGATATTGAAGTGCGATCGAAATGTGAAGTTGGCGAAAAGGGAAGTAAACAAGAAAGTGTAACGAGGTGCGCTTTTGAGCTGGACATACAAGGTATGTTCATTATTTTTGTGTACTGTTGATGATATTGGGAGCCCTGTGTGGCTGCGATATGATATGATATGTATATATATATTTTGGCCCTGTGAGGCATTGTTGGTATTTCCTGTGTACAGGTTTTGGGATAGTAAGAAATATAGAGGAAACTCTGTCGAAATTTTCCCAGAAATAAAGAGAGAATGAGATATGGGTCTGTGATATGCTTTGAAAGGTTGTGTCAATAGTAAGGGTAAGATTTGGCCAAGTTGCAAGTACGACTGATTTTGAAAAATAAGTTAATAGCTGAATTGATGGTAATGGTAATCGGAGGTCGATACCGATACGGTAAAAAGAATTTGGAAAGGGATTATGATATTAAGAGACGATCTAGAAGAAGTTGGCCGGAAAAAAGAAAAAAAAGAAGGGTTAAGTTTGGAAAGTGTTAACATAATGATATTTGGGAAAGAAAGAAAATGAGTAAATGAAAGGCAAGAGGAACAAAATGTCGGAGTAAAAGTGCCGCCTAAGTGAGACTGGAAATACGGGAATAGGGCAAAATATAATCGGGTGATAGTATAAGTATGCCCCTAAAGGGGGGAAGCGAGTGCAGAGATGCAAGTGTAAGATAAAGAAATGACACGAGATAATGTGCCTAGAATGTTACAAGTTGAGCAAAGGGAATTATAAGAAGGAAAAGTTTAAACCGAGGTATATTGGACCTTATTACATTATTCGTAAGGTAAGAGGAGATGGAAAAGAGATATGATTGGTAGAAGAGATTACATGCTTTGGTAATAAAGGAACCCCCCGAGATCCTCACAAGACCCTATGCGATTAGTTGAACATTCGAGGACGAATGTTCTAAAGGGAGGAAGGATGTTATATCCCGTATTTTGGTACATTGGGATAATCCGAGTTAGTCATGATAAGTTAAGGACAAGTTTGTAATTTCTTCCGATTTTGTTAAAAGTGCATAAGTTGCATATTCATCTTTTCATTGGCATGGAGTGTTAAGGGCAAAATTGGAATAAGGAAAATTTGGGGTTAAAAGTGAATTATGGAAAGTTAAGCATTTCATGGAAATTAAGGGCTAGAAGTGAAATTTTGGAAACTAAATATTTCATGAAAATGGCCATATGTGGCCATGTGTGTGGTGTGGGCCATAGCCCACATGTGTTAATTATATAAGTGGCAAAAGATGACTAATTAAGTCATCTTCATCATTTAGCACCCTAGAAAATTCAAGAAGCATGGAGAAAGAACAAGAGGCCATTCGGCCATGACCAAGAAAAATTGGAGTCCAAAAATCGACAATCATGTTGTTGCTTCATAATTTAAACTCGCATTGACAACATTATATTTCGTATTTTTGTACGTCGGTGTCACACCCCGACTTTACTAGGGTGTGATGGGCACCCGACTCCATATTCGGAGCCGAGCGAACCCGCTAACTCTTATTACACATGTGAACTTATGAATCAGTTAGAAATGAATACATAGAATTTTTTTTTTCTTTTCCATAAGCACAGTCTGACATCATATAAGACTCGTAATAACGTGTCGGCTGTTGGAGCCGCTTATAGACTGACAACCCATTACCCACGACTCTGTCTGCAAAGTCTCTAACTCTGGACAAATCATCATTGCACATATACTCTGACTCGAGCGGCACTCTGGGACAAGTGGAGCCTACCAACCCCGCCGGACATCTTCTATGCTAGCTTCTACTCATCCGGATTCACTCGCGCGGCATGAAACGTAGCCCCCGAAGAAGAGGGGTCAGTATGAGCAATGTACTGAGTATGTAAGGCATGAAAAGTAACTCAGTAGGGGATGTAATCATGTGTAATGACAGTATGGAGATGTAGAACAAATCATGTAGAAGAGAGTTGTTACACCTCGCATTTTATGCGTATTCGGAAAAATTGGGAGCAAGTCGGAATGGTAGGAATTAAGGTTCTAATTGGATTCTACTTGATGTGCATGCAATGTTTGAGGAAATATTGATGCGGAAATATTAAGGAAGGTTAAGGGCAAATTTGGAATCTTGTAAATTAGTCCCGTGAACTCCCAAAAACGATCCGTCGTCAATTGGGCTCAAAAAATAAAATGGAGAATTAAGGCCCAAAGGCAAGGGGGTGGCCGGCCATGCAAGGCTTGGCCCAACCCATAAAGTGGACATGTGATATGGTCATGTGACCATTTAATTAAAATAAAAGGGAGTCAAGCTTCAAGAAATTTCAAGAAAGTTAGAAGAAAAACAAAAAAAAGATGAAGAGTGGGAAGGCCATGGCATTCGGCCATGGCCATGGAATTGTGACCCCATGAAAACTTCTTCTAAAAATTATTTTCTTGCTATATTCCTACTAATTCAAGCCTCCTCTACAACATGGTGCAATTATTTCGGAAGATAAGTCATTGGTTTCTTCAATTCAACACTTGAGGAAGTGAAGAAGTTTGGGAGAAAAAGGTAAGATGTCATTCCATTTATTTATGTTATGAAGGTTGATTTGTGTTGTGG